>NW_015115326.1:24504-26760 GCF_001443285.1 Poecilia latipinna
TGCTCGAGGGCGGACAGGTAAGGCCATCCGGAGACAAAATAAAAGCAGTATTGGAGTGGCCCAAACCAGAAACCCGTAAGCAACTGCAAAGGTTTCTAGGATTCGCCAATTTCTATCGCCGTTTCATACGCAACTACAGCCAGACGGCTTCTCCTTTGACAGCTCTTACGTCCACCAAGACAACGTTTACCTGGACGCCCGAAGCAGAGGAAGCTTTTGTACGGTTAAAGTCATTATTTGCTAACGCACCTGTCCTCATCCAACCAGACCCCACTAAGCAGTTTATTCTGGAGGTTGATGCATCAGACTCTGGAGTAGGGGCCGTCCTGTCCCAAGTCTCACCGCAAGATGACAAGACTCACCCATGCGCTTTTTTTTCCCGCAGACTTTCCCCGGCTGAACGAAACTATGACGTGGGAGATCGGGAGCTGTTGGCAATAAAACTCGCCTTGGAGGAGTGGCGTCACTGGCTGGAGGGAGCTGAACATCCTGTAGTTGTCTGGACTGACCATAAGAACCTTTCATATTTGCAGTCCGCTAAACAGAACAACCCCAGGCAGTCCCGCTGGTCAGTATTCTTCTCTCGCTTTAACCTGTCAATTTCTTACCGACCAGGATCCAAGAATGTCAAGCCAGATGCCCTCTCCCGACTCTACACCCCTGATGATTCTGACGAGGGTCCAGCACCTCTTTTACCCCCTAGTTGCACTGTGGGGGTCGTAACATGGGAGATGGAGGATATAATCCGTCAGGCTCAACGTCTGGAACCTCCACCCGAGTCCTGCCCCCAAGGGAGAGTCTATGTCCCCACTTCCGTCCGATCCCGCTTCCTTCAATGGATACACTCATCCAAATTCTCTGGACACCCAGGCATAAGCCGCACTATTGGGCTAATTAACCGACGGTTTTGGTGGGATTCGGTTCACAAGGATGTGAAGGAGTTTGTTCTCGCCTGCCCCGTCTGTTCGAGAAATAAGTCTTCTCACCAGCCGCCCGCAGGGTTATTACAGCCTCTTCCTACACCCAAGAGACCCTGGTCACACATCGCTGTAGACTTCGTTACCGGACTACCCCCGTCTAAAGGTATGACCACAATTTTCACTGTCATTGACCGCTTCTCGAAAGCCTGCCATCTCATTCCTCTCCGCAAGCTTCCCACCTCTGCTCAGACCGCCCAGCTGCTGATCAAGCATGTCTTCAAGCTGCATGGCATGCCTCAGGAGATCCTGTCGGACCGGGGCCCCCAATTCATATCTCAGGTTTGGAAACAGTTCTGTTCAGCGTTGGGTGCCAAAACTGTTCCTTCTTCCGGTTATCATCCCCAGACTAACGGGCAAACCGAGAGGCTGAACCAGGAGATGGAGGCAACCCTACGCTGCGTCTCTTCCTCCAACCCCGAAGATTGGGCCCAGTATCTCCCTTGGGTGGAGTACGCCCACAATAGCCACATCTCTGTTGCCACTGGGTTGTCTCCATTTGAGGTCTCCCTGGGGTACCAGCCGCCTTTATTATCCGTGGACGAAAACGAGATCTCCGTAACCTCAGTTCAACATCACATCCGCCGATGCAATAAAATCTGGAAGGAAACTGTAACTGCACTCAATCACACAGCCGCACAAAACAAACGTCTGGCCGACCGCAAAAGGAGACCAGCTCCGGTCTATACGGCGGGGCAAAAGGTTTGGTTGTCCACTAAAGATATTCCCCTAAGGTCCATGTCCAGGAAGCTGTCACCTAGATTTATTGGCCCATATGAGATTTTGTCGGTTGTTAGTCCGACAGTTGTACGTCTTCGTCTGCCCCCCTCCCTACGTATTCATGCCACCTTCCATGTCTCACAGGTCAAGCCAGTCCAGTCGAGCCCCCTATGCCCTCCAGCCGAACCCCCTCCTCCCGCCCGCGACGTTGATGGCCACCCGACTTACTCCGTCCGCCGTATTGTGGACTCCCGTCGGCGAGGTCGTGGTTTTCAGTACCTCGTCGACTGGGAGGGCTACGGCCCGGAGGAACGCTCCTGGGTTCCCCGTTCCTTTATTCTTGATCCCTCTTTGATTAGTGACTACACTGCCTCTCAGCCATCCACCTCTTCTCGGCCGCCAGGGGGCGTCCGTTGAGGGGGGGGTACTGTCAGGATCTGTGCTTTTGGTTTTGTTTTGGGAGCCTGCTGCTTCCCACTTCCTCCACCAGATGCCGCCTAGGAGCAGAGCCCCTGGAGAGGTGCGTGGTCGAACCCAGGGACACACCTGCGGCGCATTA
>NW_015115326.1:32107-38494 GCF_001443285.1 Poecilia latipinna
GGGGTATCATCACGCAGCCCTCCGTTGATTCTGCATCTCCGTGTGCTTGAATCCAACAAAGAACCTCAAACCCTCTGTCCGGTGTCTTTTTATTTCTTGTCAGCAACCGCCCAACTCTTTCAATTAGGTACCGGCAGCGATGCTCTTTCCACTCAGGAATGGGAGAGAACGCATGCTGATCACAGAAAATGCCCTAACTTCCCACCATCAAAAGTCCTTTTCAGAATATTTTTTTTCCAAAAGCAACACTGCTGTGTTAAAGTTAATTGATTTTCCTTTCCAACGATACCAGTTTTATGTATGTTTAAGTAAATAAAACACTTTAAATTTTCCAGTATTTTTCATAATTTTTTTGAAAAGCCGCATTATTTATGCTAATTCGAACGCCCCTCCTGAAAGGCGCTGAAACATTGTCCAAGAAAATCGGTTCGGGCGTCACGAACACATGACCAAATGAGCCAACAGTGATATCATATTAATCCTTAAACTATAGGCTTTCTATACATACCCGGTTTGTCAAGGGTTATTTTTTTTAGTTTTTTTGTAAATCATAAAAGTATCAAAACTTTGTCAAATAGCGAACGAATTATAAAAAATAAACCCGACAAAATGGGTATAAAAATAAAGATCAATTTGTTAGCTTTAATATAATACTGGAACCACACTTGCAGAATCAATGTGCGTGACGCCCCACGCATATCAACACACGAACGGACCTCCCCCGAGGCGCCCCTTCCAGCTTTCGCTCTTTCTGTAAGCTAAATGTGGCTATGTGGTGAAGCTAGCTAAAAAGGAATAACCGGAGTTTTAAGCATCCGGTAGTTCTAAGAGCGGATCGAGTGAACCCCTCCTGAGCTTTTTACCGTGTGCACAGTTCTAGCGGGGACCTGTTTTAACAATTTTATTTTAGTGATTTTGCAAACTGAAAAGCGGACGGACCGCCGGGCTGGCTGATCATGACATCTACGCGACCTGCCGGAGCCCCGCACAAAGACTGCGGGAGGAGTTAAAATTTTTACAAAAGAGGAGAAATTAAGCAAACATGGTCCCTTCCCCTCCTCACCTGAACGTGGGGTTATTCATCCTACTCCTCCTTCCTTCCCCATCTTCCACAGGTATGCTTTGTCCTTATTATTTAATAATAATAAAAAAGCGGTTTTTATGGGCCACGGGAATTATGCATGATGATCTGTATTTGTATGGTTTAGGTCTGTGCTGGTTTTGTGCGATTTTTGCAACAAGGACATGAAGCGCGTTAGCAGACGCTCTCAGTGGCGGTTTTTGATATGGGAGGCATGGGCAACCGCCCAGGGCATCATTATGTGGGTGGCGGCATGATGAAGTGACTGTATCTATACTAAAATGATAAATTCTAGACACTTTTTATAATAAACTGTACTTTCTTTGGCACTTTTTCAGATGGTCGATAGTAGGGAATTTCCCATAAAGAAAGAAATCTAAAAAAACAATCTCTATTTTCTGCCAACAATATAGAAAAAACTACTAAAGATAGCCATAAATAAATGTTTTTATATGATGCTGCAGCCTAATTGACATCTAGGAAGGAAGTTTCAATGAAATGCATTAAAAAATAAACATTTTGGTGCAAGTCAAAAATTCTCTAAAATTAGATTTTTTTTAAAAAACAAACAAAAAATCCCTATTTCCTACCAGCAATATCAAGGAAACTATTAATGATGGCCAAAAATGGATGCCTTTATGTTATTCAGCAGCCTAATTTATCTGTAGTAGAGAAGTTTTATTGAAATCTGATGAAAAATACAAGTTTGGGGAGTGGTCAAAAAATACTTAATTTTGTCAATTTTTGAATTTTTTTTCCATCGGTCAAATTAGCTTTGGAAGCAGTTTTGCGGCCTAATAAATCTTTATTGAACCCAGACCCCTACAAAAAATGAGCCTGTTAAGACCACATAGCAGGACGGGCAAAATGGTTTTTGGGGCTTGGTTTCAACTTATATTTTTTAATATCGTATGCCGACTTCTGCTTGAAAAAAGAAAGGGTAAATATTGAAATTTGTTTTATTTTTAAAAATTACATATTTTAAAGAACCTTCATTTTAAAAGTAAGCTATTTATACTGTACATATTCATGTTTTTCAATATGATTTATATATGTTTAAAGGGTGTGATTACAAATAAGTGTCAAATTTATTTATTTTTTAAGTAATTGGCTTTCAAAAACCCCATCTTTTTCTATTCAAAGGTGGGTTTGTGGCAAGGTACACCTACCCCCCAAAATCTCGGAAACCGTTAGAGATAATGGGCTGAATTTTTTTCTGCTCTTTTCTGGTAATGCACTTAATAGAAAAATGCATTCAGAGTACAAAAAATATAAAGAAAAAAAATTGGTTGCCGGTACCTATTTNAAAAAATAACTTTTAGAATGTATTTTTTTTCTGTCAACTTTCATTTAACACTTCAGTCCAGTTGGTGGCAGTAATGCGCTTTCTTAGTCGGTCAAGCAGCCGCCATTAAACTCCAGAGGAAGATTTGCACCCACGCTAACGGGTGCTACTGCGAGACCCAACATGAACGAAAATGCCTGTGCGTTGTGTGAAATAGTGGAAAAAGTACTATTTCACGGAGTTACCTTTTCAGTATCGTTTTGATATTAATCAATGTTTCGGCGGAAAACAACAGATGACACCGCGGCGGTCCAACAGGCCGAACTCACGGTAAGAAAGCTTTTATGAATAGCGAGCACGTGCAGCAAGGCGAGTTGCTTTGTTTGTTTCTTACAGAAAGCGGTCTGTCGTTTTCATATGCCAAAACAAGTGTAGGGAGATATTTCGTATTGTATTTTTTATTACATGTGATGTTCTGAACTCTTAAAACTACTCGCATCTTCTTTTATTTTTTCAGACCTGAAAAATGGCCAAGCCTCCACAGCCAGGCCTCAGACCACGGTGCCGAGGCGCTCTTACGGAGTCCACCAGGACGAAGAGAAATTCAGTAAGTTATGATTTCACATTTAGTCAATAGTGAACACTCGCATATTTGTAAGGAAAACTGATCTAACCGTTATTTTAATTATTTTGTTATAACGCAGTATAGCAAGGCAGAGTGTGGAAAGCAGTAGAGATCTACAAAATGGCGGACGGAGTACGGATATCAGGACGGAGCCATGTATGTATTATTAGGTACCGGCAGCGATGCTCTTTCCACTCAGGAATGGGAGAGAACGCATGCTGATCACAGAAAATGCCCTAACTTCCCACCATCAAAAGTTATTTTGAGAATATTTCTTTTCCAAAAGCAACACTGCTGTGTTAAAGTTAATTGATTTTCCTTTCCAACGATACCAGTTTTATGTATGTTTAAGTAAATAAAACACTTTAAATTTTCCAGTAATTTTCATAATTTTTTTGAAAAGCCGCATTATTTATGCTAATTCGAACGCCCCTCCTGAAAGGCGCTGAAACATTGTCCAAGAAAATCGGTTCGGGCGTCACGAACACATGACCAAATGAGCCAACAGTGATATCATATTAATCCTTAAACTATTGGCTTTCTATACATACCCGGTTTGTCAAGGGTTATTTTTTTAGTTTTTTTGTAAATCATAAAAGTATCAAAACTTTGTCAAATAGCGAACGAATTATAAAAAATAAACCCGACAAAATGGGTATAAAAATAAAGGTTAATTTGTTAGCTTTAATATAATACTGGAACCACACTTGCAGAATCAATGTGCGTGACGCCCCACGCATATCAACACACGAACGGACCTCCCCCGAGGCGCCCCTTCCAGCTTTCGCTCTTTCTGTAAGCTAAATGTGGCTACGTGGTGAAGCTAGCTAAAAACGAATAACCGGAGTTTTAAGCATCCGGTAGTTCTAAGAGCGGATCGAGTGAACCCCTCCTGAGCTTTTTACCGTGTGCACGGTTTAGCGGGGACCTGTTTTAACAATTTTTTTTGTGATTTTGCAAACTGAAAAGCGGACGGACCGCCCGGCTGGCTGATCATGACATTTACCGCGCTATGCCGAGCTCCACCGCATTCTAACGCGACCTGCCGCAGCCCCGCACAAAGATTGTGGGAGGAGTTAAATCTAAAGTTAAAGCTAGTCGAAACTTTTATAAAAGAGGAGAAATTAAGCAAACATGGTCCCTTCCCCTCCTCACCTGATCGTAGGGTTATTCATCCTCTTCTTCCTTCCCCTCTTCCACAGGTATGCTTTGTCATTATTTAATAATAATAAAAAAGCGGATTAGAGCCGCTGTTTTTATGGGCCACGGGAATTATGTATGATGATCTGTATTTGTGTGGTTTAGGTTTGTCCTGATTTTGTGCGATTTGTGCAACAAGGACATGACGCTTCACGTTAGCAGACGTGCTCAGTGGCGGTTTCTGATATGGGAGGCATGGGCAACCGCCCAGGGCATCATTATGTGGGTGGCGGCATGATGAAGTGACTGTATCTATACTAAAATGATACATTCTAGACACTTTTTTATAATAAATTGTACTTTCTTTGGCACTTTTCAGATGGTCGATAGTAGAGAATTTTCCATAAAGAAAGAAATAAAAAAAAACAATCTATTTTCTGCCAATAATATAGAAAAATCTACTAAAGGTAGCCATAAATAAATGTTTTTATATGATGCTGCAGCCTAATTCACATCTACGAAGGAAGTTTCAATGAAATGGATTAAAAAATAAACATTTTGGTGCAAGTCAAACATTCTCTAAAATTAGATTTTTTTAAAAACAAACAAAAAATCCCTATTTCCTACCAGCAATATCAAGGAAACTATTAAAGATGGCCAAAAACGGATGCCTTTATGTTATTCAGCAGCCTAATTTATCTGTAGCAGAGAAGTTTTATTGAAATCTGATGGAAAAATACAAGTTTGGGGAGTGGTCAATAAATACTTAATTTTGTCAATTTTTGAAATTTTTTCCATCGGTCAAATTAGCTTTGGAAGCAGTTTTGCGGCCTAATAAATCTTTATTGAACAGTCCCAGACCCCTACAAAAAATTGAGCCTGTTAAGACCACATAGCAGGACGGGCAAAATAGTTTTTGGGGCTTGGTTTCAACTTATATTTTTTAATATCGTATCCCAAACATGCCACCTCTGCTGTCAGGGTAAATATTGAAATTAGTTTTATTTTTAAAAATGACATATTTTAAAGAACCTTCGTTTTAAACTATTTATACTGTACATATTCATGTTTTTCGATATGATTTATATTTAAAGGATGTCATTACAAAATAAGTGTCAAATTTACTTTTTAAGTAATCGGCTTTCAAAAACCCCATCTTTTTCTACTCAAAGGTGGGTTTGTGGCAAGGTACACCTACCCCCCAAAATCTCGGAAACCATTAGAGATAATGGGCTGAATTTTTTTATGCTCTTTTCTGGTAATGCACTTAATAGAAAAATGAATTCAGAGTACAAAAAATATAAAGAAAAAAATTGGTTGCCGGTACCTAGTATCACTGCGTTGATTCCCGACTCTATAATGGTTGGTTGAGAATAATTTTAACTAATTTACTTGTGTATTTTTGAGAAAGCGATATATTTGCTACAATATTTTTTTAAATTTTACATTTATTTCCACAGACTCCACAGAAAGGGAGTCACATTTGTGTCAATCAGAATCTTCAGGAACGTCCTGATGTCCGTGATGAGGACAGAGATGCAACTGTGTGTGAGTATCTACTATTTTAGAATGTTGATGATATTTTATGCTTCAATATTGTTTATGTACATAATGGAATTATGCTATGTATTGACAATGCACAAAAATGTTTTCCAGCTGTATCCAGGACCTACTGCCAGTCATCTGGATGTAGCTACAGAAAGAAGCAGGTAAGATTTATTACTAATCTAGGGATGTCACAATTCCTTGAATTATTAAAGCACTGTGATTTATTAAAATCCATCCAGGCAAATTATCTGCCTCAAAGTTTGTTGAATTATGTTTTACTATTTATTACCAACTGCTTTTAATTCTTTTTTCTTCCAATTGTTTCCAAGTATTTTCTCTTTTTCATTAAAGTTTTTATTTTTTGTAAGAATTTATTAATATAATGGTTTTTTTTGTTGTTGTTGTTTTGTTTTGTTTTAATGTCTTATGTGTGCATACTAAGCTAAACAATTTCACTGTAGTTTCATAATGACTAAAAGATGCCTGTAGCTCATAATGATTATCTGTTCTGTGTTAACAGCTGATGGAGGAAGGCAGAGAGTACTGGCAGCAGAGGACGTGGCATTCTGGGAGGATGGCAGCTATGAGGGGGTGTCAGGATGGACTGTGGTGAGGTTGAGACCCCACATTCCCCCAACCAGAAGCTCAGTGACGTCGGGCCTACAAGACAGGAAGAGACTTCGGGCCTATGCTACAGGAGAGACGTCG
>NW_015115326.1:41463-45048 GCF_001443285.1 Poecilia latipinna
TTTCTCTTTTTCATTAAAGTTTTTATTTTTTGTAAGAATGTATTAATGTGTTTTTTTTTGTTTGTTTGTTTTAATGTCTTATGTGTGCATACTAAGCTGGAAGTTGGCAAACAATTTCACTGTAGTTTCATAATGACTAAAAGATGCCTGTAGCTCATAATGATTGTCTGTTCTGTATTAACAGCTGATGGAGGAAGGCAGAGAGTACTGGTAGCAGAGGAGGTGGCATTCTGGGAGGATGGCAGCTATGAGGCGGTGTCAGAATGGACCCCAAGTTCCTCCAACCAGGAGCTCATCAGGACTACATTACAGGAAGAGACGTTAGGTCTACAAGACAGGAAGAGATGTAAGGTCTATGCTACAGGAGAGATGTTGGGCCTGTCCTGAACGCAGCATAATGTTTGATCATGTTTGGACAAAAAAACACTGCCAGATGGTCCAGAAATGGACAAGCATTTATGTCTTATTTTGTGTGCAAACAGTAAAAAAATAAAATGAAATAAAGAAAACAAAACCTTCTGTCTCTTTTATGTTCCTCATATATGAACATGTTGCATATAAGCAATATCAAATGCTTATACAATACAGCATTTATTTTTATATAGATTTTTTTAAAATACAGCATTAAAAATATTAATGATTGGGGTGGGGTTTATTTATAAAGTCATAAGAGCTGTCCAATGGGCACACATCAACCAACCAATCACATGTCAATGATGAACTGTGATGTCATTGTTTTTCATCCAATGACTGAGAATCCACGTGGGTCTGCTGAAGTGCCTTTGCATATGCTAGTGTAACACTCACTATGGGATTACAGTGCTAGACTCAGAACAGGACCAGTGCTAGGTTCAGCTACAGAAGTAGGGAGAAGTGCAAGTGTATCAATGACCACAGACCAGGAAATAAGTTTAAACTGCCGGCTTATTATTTTTGTAGAAAAGAAAATAATTATACAAACAGTTTACATACAATGACACAAATTCAATACAAAATAGTTTCCCTGTTTCTTTCCAAGTGTTTTATTTTATATAATCCCTTTTTTGAAATTTAACCATATCGTTAGGTATTAAAGGATACTATTTATTTAAACCTAGGTTATAGTTCTATTTAAGTTCAAGTGATGCTGTTAATCTATTTAATTTACAGTTTGTTTTAATCTTTTAAATCTATTTTAGTTTAGTGTTCTTTTAAGAAGTTCAAATTTTTTAATTTCCTGTTTAACCATTTCTTATTTATATTTTAAGTCCAACAATTTCACATTCCACACACTGTAACAACAGACATTGAATGTGGTTCAAAGGAAAACACCAATAAAACACGACACAATCCAGCAAAAGACCGAATAACTTGTGCTTCAAATCAATGTCTTTTCTCTCTGATGATCCTGAAGGGTTAATCCCGTTTCTCTGAATCCACTGCTATTTCAGCAGGAAACATGGACAGGTCATACCAGTTTGGATGATTTGCAGTATCCAGCAGAGGGCGTAGCTCCTGCTAGACGGTTACAGGGCTCCTGGGTTTGTTTCTCACTAGCGGAATCCAACTCAGCAATCGACTCGGAATTTCCCGGTCCAATTTCCAGCAGAACCTCAAAAAGGCCTGGTTTAATAACCAACAAAGCATAACAAAAGTTCATTTAACTCTGCTTGGTACTGAATAGAGTAGTATACTCGCAGATTTGGCGGTTGAACATCGTGTGTGGGTGGGGGGAACATGCTTTCACCCACCTCAGCTCATCCATTACTTCCACAGTTTTTGAACATAAAATTACATAAATGCACCACTTTACCTTTCTGTTTCAACGAAATAAAGTACTTTACAAATACGTTCTCAGAAAATAAAATACACTTTTTAACTCACCAAGTCCAGTTCTGTAACACATAACACAATCCCGAACGCAGTCAGATTGAAAAATTCAGAACGCTCCTTCTCCAAAAAAATTGAAAAAATGTTTATAATCGTCGATTTATCTCATCTTTTTCTCATTCACAGCACAACTCTCTTAGATTCTTTGTTCTTTGCTTCTTCTTCGCGCTCTGCTTCTTCTTCTGGCACCAGAGAACATAGCAATCCGGTTGGCTGGAGCGAGTCACATGGGCTACACATCAATGTGACCCTTCAGAATCAGAGATTTATCGCACACTTTACCGTTTTAGATGCTGACAAAATAAAACTTTTATACAGATTTTTAACCAAATAAAATATTATAATATGAAATACAACACGTCTGTAATTATTAGTTTTTATATTTTTAACTGTTTTAAAACCTATTTATTCTGCTATTTATTTATTTATTTATTTATGTCCTATTTATCTATTTTATAGCTATTTTTATGAAAAGGCTTACATTTAAGGAGGATTATGTTAACCTGGGTTACACTAGGCTATTCCTATGCTAAGTAGAGTCGTCAACACCTCCCGCTCCCCCGCACCGCCACTCCCCCCCTCCAAGGATTCCGCATTTGACAGAATTCGACTCCCGTGAGTGAAAACATAGATTGCTGTCGATATCTGTCGCTGACCAGCTGAGTTTGCGTCAGAATACAGGGTCAAAAATCCCATTTTTCATCCTGTGCAACACTTTTCATCAGAATGTCTTCATTGTCCTTAGAACTCCTGTAAAACATTGATGTTAAAACAACTGTAGTTACTCCCAAAAGAAAGAAATGCTGGTTCAAAAATAAAATAAATAGTAGAATTAAGTTTTAAATTGATTAAAGAGTTTATACAATTATTGGCCTTTTAATGAATCTCCAAATTGATTCTCTTGCACACACACACACACTGGCTCATCTTAATTACAGTTTTAATCATGGGTTGACAGGACAAAGTGACTGAGGTGTAGCCCTGCTGTTTAATTGCCTATAAAAAACCTCCCTCCATCTTGTTTTCCTCTCAAACCTAACCAACATCCTCCTAACCTCAGCTGATTCCTCTCTAGGCTGCGTAATGCATTTGTAATATGGAACCAAATGAAGCTCTCATTCTTGCTGTGATCACACATAAACATCTACAGACGGCAGAAAAAAAAATTATCAATTTGTGTGTGCATGCATGTGTGTGTGTGTGTGTTTTAGCATTTCTCCGCCAGAGAGTTTTTTTTTTTTTCTTTTTCCAACAAATACTACATTGTGAAGACCCACTTCTCCCTATGGGGCCCAAAGCCTAGACCCATAAGAAGCATTGTTTGTGGGGTAGGGATTAGGTTTAGGACTAAAGTTGAACTGACTTAGGGTTAGGTTTAGGATAAGTGGGTATAGAAATGGATCAAAAATGAAAGGAAGTCCATGCAAAGTCCTTGTGAAGATAGAAAGATATGCTATCTGTGTGTGCGTGCGGGTGTGTGTGTGTGTGTGTGTGTGTGTGCGTGTGTGTATGTGTGTATGCCACATTAGTGAGTTGTGTCTTTTTGGAGGTGTGGAGGCTGGAGCTCAGTTTCTTTGTTGTTCATCTTAGCATGGTGGCAGGTGTTTGAAAGGTAAGATGAGGCTTTAATGAGGCAGCAGTTGGTTGATGACAGATGTGGAATGAGTTAGGAGAATTGTGTGTTAAAAATCACTTTTTCTGACTGTTACTGGTCCT
>NW_015115326.1:46050-51019 GCF_001443285.1 Poecilia latipinna
ATATTAATATAAAAATTAATGTGCAAAGTAGCCTACAAATTCTTTGGTGGGGGGCGCTGGCCCAAAAAAGGTTGAGAAACATTGATATAAAGTAAATATAGTTTTTCATGTTGCCCAGTGTTTTTTTTTTTTTTTTTTTTTTTTTTGTTTTTTTTACTGAAACTGTTGCACCAAAAAGAAAAATCTGAATTTTATTTACACAGCCTTGGTGTTCTGTTAAATAAAATAATAATAATAATAATGAATTTTATTTATAATGCCATTTATATGTCCAATAGAAATCTCAAAGGCATTCACAAGCTGATGATGGTAAGCTACTGGTTGTAGCTGCAGCTGGCTTGGGGCAGAATGACAGAAGCGCTATCAGCCAAATGAAAAATTTAAAAATAAGGGATCTGTTTCTTTGCTCTACGCTTTTCAAATGTATTTTTGAAGCATTGGATTGGGACTCGGCTGATGCCCAAAATTAAAATACTCTGACTTGGGACATCCCTAATTACAATATTGTCTTACTGAACTGTAAAACAGTTTAAGTTTAGGATGAAGTATTTCTGTTATAATATGATCAACAGTTGACAGTACCTCAGCAACATGCAAGGGTGTAGAATGGCAGTTGTCCAATCGGACTCCGTGGAAATATTTGGCAGTAATTTCAGTGTATTTCTGCATGTGCTCCCACAGGTAGGGGCAATCCTCAGGTCCTTTTCCATAGCGGAGTTTGACACTGTCTCCCCAGCAGATCAGCTCCCGACGCAGGTACACATTGGATCCTACACAGAAAATACAAATATCAAAGCCCTAAAATACAGCTCACTATTTGACCAAAAACAACCTCTATTTTCTAGGTTGTTGTTTGTGACTTTTACCTGGTTCAGCAAAGTTGCGCAGTGGATCATCACCCATCACCCAGCCGTTGTGAGCCAAGAAGTGGCACATCTTATCTGGTTTGTTTAAAAACTCCATCTCCTCCTCTAAAGTCATTTCCTCAAAGGGGAAGGTGAAATACCTGGAACAGAGGTATGATGACCCACATATCTTGGTTACATAAAGCTTTTACCAATCAGTGACATGTGGTCAGGTGAGGCAGATGAGGCAGTGCTTCAACTGTAATCCTGTTAAGTAAAAATAAGCATGAGAAGTAAAATAGATGCCAACAACGATGAGAGAAAATCAATTTGTCCACTTGAATTTTCTATAAATTGCTTTATATATTGGTACTTTCAAAATTTTTATGGTCAAAAATAACTGAATTTATTCATTGCTTGTTGAAATACACAAATGAAAACCAGGGTGAGGCAATGCAGTGCCTCACCTCTGTATCAAACAAGTGAATGAATCAGGCAATTGGCGCATGCCCATTGCTGCCTGTCTTTATGTTGTTTCATTACACATTTTCTATTATTTTGACATCCCACAGTCCGATATATCTATGTGTGTGATCTATTTAGTCTCTCTGATTACTGTGCAGTGAAAATGTGGTGGGTGTGGGAGAATGTAACTGTGCCTCACTAATAAAGGGCACTGCTAAGGCCCATAGGCACAATGAGCAACAGGTGTTCTTCTTTTACACATTGAAAAGACTCAAAACATTTAGGGGAAAAAGACACAGACGGAGCAGAACTGTTCAAGGTCACTTTCTTTGACTGACCAATTTTTGAAAATTAAAGGAAACTAGAAACAAAGATGTTTTTTTTTTCCTTTTCTTTTTTTTTTTCTTTTTACAACAGAATTAGAGATATTTGTGGAAAAAGATAGCGACATGGACGTTGGACGTTATATAAAATAAAGGTAAGATCATATGCGATTTTCAATGTAGAAAAGAGAGATCAGCCAAAGAAAACCTTCAATGAAATGAATACATAGCAATAATTATATTACTCAAGTACCGTATATTTCGCACTATAAGGCGCATCGGATTATAAGGCGCACCTTCAATGAATGGCCTATTTTAAAACTTTTTTCATATATAAAGTGTACCGCATTATAAGGCGCATAAAATAGATGCTACAGTAGAGGCTGGAGTTACGTTATGCATCCACTAGATGGAGCTGCACTAAAGGGAATGTCAACAAAACAGTCCGACTCCGGTCGGCGAGGAGAGCCTTCCGCGACTGGGCTGGGGCGTGGGCAGACGATGGTCACCCTTTTCCGTTCGCGCACAGCATGTTCGTGGAGATCGTTATGCTAAATGACCTGCAGACGACATGATTCTAGACGGTCGGTAGGTAGATAGGTCAGTCAAGTACCTTTCTCCAAAAAAGTTACTCAAGTGAATGTAACAAGTATTACCCACTTTTGAACATAGACAACATCAGTAGCCTGTACTTAACAAGATTAATGTGATATATTGGTAATAGGTAGTCATCATTTAGCCAACATTACCTGTGTACAACAGCATTACTGAACTCACTCTGTTAGTTTGGGGAAAAAAGCTGTGCAAAGTTCTTTGCGTTTTGCTGGTTTGCTGCCATGATTCTAACACACCTGTGTAGCTCTGCAGCAGCAACATTTCTCCTTCGCTGCCGCACAGGTGTAAACTCAGCGCGTGCATCTTAGCGCTCATGTTGCGCTTAAAGACGGCTCGGAAAAGCAGGTTACGACGTTTTAACAACGGATTAAACAGTTTAAACTGCTGAAAAAAGTGACAGAAGGCACAAATATGGGAAGTGCGGAAGCCCCTCCTGTATCAAATCAATATAGGAATAACAGAGAGTTGGTCATTTTATGGTAAAAACAACAAACAGCTTCCAGTCCACAGGGGGCACGGCTGACTCTGTGGGCGGGCAATGCACCCCAATGCAAGCCCATGCCGCCGGGCCTGCATCTGACGCTGGTGGAATCTGTGCCTTACCAGTCATGAACCTCATCACACATCACTGTTACCTATACAGTTACACAGTAATGCATACAAGATGATTAGCTTTTAATCTTACAAGTTTTAAAACTTGTAAGATTTAAAACTTGTAAAAATAGCATTCGTTTCTAGCATAATGATGTACCCATTAAGGGTAATGCAAAACCAGTGGTGGAGAAAGTACTCAAAAAATGTACTTAACCAAAAGTACAAAATATACAGACAAAAATGTAAGTAAAAGTAAAAGTACCACATTAACATTTTACTTAAGCAAAAGTAAAAAAGTTTTTGTTTTTTTTGCCACTAGTGGCATTTATTTTGAAAGAAATCCAACCGGGGAGGACATGGAACCAAGAAGCCACATAGCAGAGTTGTAGTCTAGACCACCAAACCCAAGACCAAATCANGACCAAGACCAGCACCNCACACTACAAGACACAATANAATTAAGTACACCTATCAAAATTGCTTCTCAAATTGATCTGAAAGATCCACATTCCCATAAAACACCTAGATATTAAATACTTAGAGCTGAAATAAATTTAATCAGTAAAGATCCGTCCAGAAGAATCGGATCGTTCCTGAATGTCATATCAGATTTTGGTCACAGCGTTGTCCCATATTTGCGACACCTCAGTCAACACCTCCACACAATAATTCGGCGCATGAGTGACAACTTTTTTTTCATCGCAGATGCAACATGTGTCTCTGTACAGCTAGCTTTCCTAGCATCACGTCCACATAGCTTACCTTTCTTTAAGCTTTCCTTCCAAGTGACGCTAAAAGTTGGACGAAGTCCCCACCGTCTGTGAAAGCGAAGCGCTGCTTATTTTACATGTCGCCATATCTTATGCTTTATGCAGTGCTATTATATTACTGACGATTAGAGGAAACCACTGCGCATGTCTGGAGCTCCCCCTTTACTCGCGTGCGAGTAAAGGGGGAGGCGATGGGTGACAACAAATACGCAAGTCACCTTATTGCTTGGATTTTACGGCGCCACCTTAAGTCCCTGAACTTCACATTTTAACGGAAAAAAAGAGCAATGCGACTTGGATGTAACGAGTAACGCGACGGTTTTGTAGAAATGTAGTTAAGTAGAAAGTATAGATACTTACTGTAAAATGTAGTGGAGTAAAAGTAGAAAGTATCCATTATTAAATCTACTTAAGTAAAGTACAGACACGAAAATTGTACTTAAGTACAGTAACGAAGTACTTGTACTTACTTCCCACCACTGTGCAAAACCATCTCTAACAGACAAAAATGTCCATTCTACTTTTCCAATGCTGCCTGCTTTGCTTACCATGTACTCTGTTCCTTCCCCATCAGTCATTACCTGGTGACAAGAGGCTCTTTTCTGGTAACAGGACCCAGTTTAGGACCGTGGTCAGCTAGACGTTCATACACTATGTTCCCCACAACGCAGTTGACGGCCTAGCAAAAGAAATTACAAGACAGAGGAAACAAAAGTCACGTGAATTCCCAATAACGACACACAGCAGAGTGTCTAGCATTTTCATTTTAACCATTTAAAAAGCCATAAGTGTCCATTTCAAACTATACAATGGGCTAGGCTGGTGTATTGCAATTACACAGACATTCGACTCCAATAAAAGCCACAGTTTTTCTCATGTTCTTTCATCCAAATATAACCATAACACCCACCTTCTTATGAACAGCAGAACTTTTGGGGGTTTTCTGACAGAGACGCAACCCAATGTACAAGTGTTGTGATGTGCTTTTCATATTTAAATTAATCAAAAAAATTAAGATATTTAGAAATCCAATCAGTCAGATAAATTCTTCTGTGTCTAAGCTGTGCTGCCTTTAACCTTACCTGTTCCTGATGCTGGTGTATGATGTGGTACTGTTCTTCATTCATCTCAGTCAACTTCTGTTTCAGCCAACCACAGCACTCTCCAATGTGCTGTGGAGAGGAGCTGGAGAGAGATGGAAAAAGAGGATAGGAATGAAGCAACAATATCCATCCATCTATTTTCTAACACCCTTGGCCCTAATGGGGTCAGGAGCGGTGCTGACCCCACTAGGGCCAGCTAGAAAAGCGGGGTACACCCTGGACAGGTCACCAGTCTGTTAAGTACAGATAATATC
>NW_015115326.1:53534-61609 GCF_001443285.1 Poecilia latipinna
TGTACTTAAGTACAGTCCCACCACTGCTGGTCCTGCTACTGGGAAACTAGACCAACAAGAAAGCAACAGCAGCTGGCATAAAGTTATTCACCATAGTCGGATATTAACTGATAAGGGGATTTGAATGATAATGTAAATGCTAAATTCTTCAAGTTGTAGCTTCATACCTGACTTTATTGTTGCTCGGACAAGTATATACTTAAACTCAAACGTCAGATGGGAAAATCAAAACCGAAGCCTGAAGTTTATCTTCAGTATCAAATAGTTTAGAGTGAGATCCCCCTCTACTGCTTCTGTCCACCTCTTCATAACTCCTGGTTGTAATCATTCTGTTTATGAACACAGGCGTTTATAACCTTCTCCCTAGGTTACAGTAAATTAGCTTAGCTTCTTCCCATTAAGGAGCAGCATCTGTTTTATTAGCTCAATAAAAGAAGTTTTATTGCTCTAATCTTGGGCGTCCTTCATATTTAGGACCAAAACGTCACCAATAAATTGTACTTAGTCTGAAACAGTATCAAAAGACAGAAAAAAGTGTAGAAATTGAAGTCGATGTCACTGTCAATATGTTTTTACTAGAGGTCAGCATGTCAAACTACCACTGTCTGATTGCATTAAGTATATGTAGTACTGCATGTTTATGGTTCTGAAAGGTGAAATATTGTGAGAGGTTTTCAGGTTTTGGGGTTTCCAATTTTCTGAGGGAAGAATGAAGGGTGGTTCTAATTATAGCCTCCTGACTACCAGGAAAAAAATATTGTCCAATCACCAGTTTTTTTTAAATCCCACAGTCTTTGTAAGGTAATAAAAGGTTTTATGCACTTACTTTGTCTCTTCCCATAAAATGTGTTATTACTGATGAACGCCATTTTTATGAATTAGAAAAAGGTACGTACAAAAGTCCCACCCCTTCACATGTGGTATCACTGAAAAGCCCTAAATGTCCTCTCCAGCAGTTGCTAAAAAGAAAGACATATGATAATACTGCAGACTGTCCAAAGCCTCTCTGTACCCATGAACACAGCAATTTAGTTAAATAAAATTATGGAGCAGTCAGTCACACAATGACTATTAACGAGAGCCTCTGCTCCTATGTGCCTGTCCTTGCTTTGTGAGTGAAACCTGTAGTAAGTACAGTGTACATTTTAATTTTAGTTCACAAGAGTATCCGGTTATGGGATGCACATTGTTAAATTGTCTTGCGGCAGCTGAGGAAGTTAAATGAGCATGCTGTCTAATTACCTGTGTCCTTTGAATAACTGTAAAAGGACTGGGGGGCTGGAGGGTGTCTGGGGGGGCATCAAGTCAGCTGTTCGAGTCCCATTGTGGAGGCGATTACAAAGGGGAGCAGGGTTCAATGATACATAATACAGAAGTTACATACAACCTTTTTTTCCTAATAGTCCTTGTGGTAATTGGGAATAAACCCTTTAAAACTCCCCAAAACAGTCAGCTGCTGACTTTATTATGCTGTTTCAGGGCAAGGCAAAATATACTCTACAGGCAGGAAGAAGACTATCAAACCATGCTGTAAAAGGTTTGTCTAGAATTTGTGAAAACTGTGATATTATGTAAAGTGACCTATAATTTGCATACAGATAACTATCTCCTGCTTTGTATATTGGTATTATTTTATCAGTCTTCACTAAGCCAGGGAAGGTGCCCATTCTGAGTGACAAGTTACAAATATGTGCTTGAGATTTTGCAAGGTCAGTTATGAATTGCTTTATTAAAGTCAAATCATCACCGTTCTAATCTGTGGATTTTTTTACTCTTCAATCTCAATAATATTTTTATCTGAGATTTCTTGTGAGAAAATTGATGCTGGATTTCTATCTACCGTTAGTTCTGGATCCTAACCTTGAAATGTTTGGTTCAATTCTTTTGCCAAATTTAGTGCAACGTCTACAAAGAAGTTGCTAATGTTATGATTCATGTCCTGTCCTACGCTGTGTTAAGCACTCATTCAGCTCACCTGCCACGCCTGATTGCTTACCTGTTCCACCTGGGTCCCGCCCTACTTAAACACCTCTCAGCCTCTGCCTCCTTGCCAGATTAGCAACAGCCACGACCCAGTAGAGATCCAGCATTTCCTTCCAAGCCTTCAGTGTTTCTACGACCCCTTTCTGTCCACGGATTTACCCCTCCTACCAAGTCCTTCACAGATCCCTTCTGTTCTGGATTTCTGGACCCTGACCCAAGCTCTGCCTCACGACCATCGAGCATTGCCTGATCCTCAAGTTAAGTTTGCTCTCTCTGTCCTCACGACCATCGAGCATTGCCTGATCCTCAAGTTAAGTTTGCTCTCTCTGTCCTCATGTGTATGATCTCTGCCTGATTATCGACAAAGTCCCTGGGTATTGCGTTTTGAATCTCCTTGTGGAGATCTTCATTGTTTCCACAGAAGCACTGATTTCCTGCACCTCCTTGTCTTCAGACCCTCAGTTCCTCTGCTCCACCAGTCCACTGCTCTACAGGTCAGTTAAGCTTAACATTTCAAAGATACTCCTCCTTTATCTGTACATCACCAGCCTTCTCCCCTCTCTCCTCAATTCTGTGTTTGACGACCTCTTCTTGAGCAGCAACCAGTATCTGAAAATTAATTAAACTTGTTTTTTCCTGTGTGTGGTTGAATTTCCGGGTCCCCACTGAGTGTCCTTATAGCTAAAACCTCTTTTTAACAAGAGGTTCATATTGACAATTTCCTTTACATTTTCAGTATGTGGAGCTCGCATGTAGTATTTCTGACAATCCTATTTATCATGATCCAAGTGCATTTGATGTCTGAGGAAGAACATAACAAAATCCAGTGGCAGAGACTATAGTGCAGCAAGACAAGCCTTCTCCTTGTGCCTTATTTGTGGGGGACGAGGTTATCCTGAGCTAGCTCTGTACTTGTACTGCTATAGGCTGAGGCTGCTGAAGGACAGACCACTTGTCCTCACGCTGCTACCTTCTTCCTCTACTACCCTCAGTCTATGATTGCAAGAACTAACACTGATTCAACCAGAGAAATCTTCTTCAATGGGAGAAAGCCCAGACAGATCTGTGAAAGTATATTAGAATTGAGTGGAATTGCATAGATAAGTGACGGCTAGACTACATTCCAGGCTGTCAATGATGGCTCTAATCTTGATTGGAATTTCTTTTGCTCAGGACAGGGTACTTTTTTAGATAGCTTAGCCTACTTCAGGTTGTCAGAAACTTTGTTTTCTATGAAATTTCTTGATTGTATAGATCACACACTAAACAGGCCTAAGAAGTTGCTAGTTTCAGCTCAGTGGAACAATCAAACTAATTTGAACAATTGGGAACTGAGATGTATCGGAGAGGCATTAGGGAAGATTGAAATGTATAATTTTCCTGACCTAAGACTTTCTGTATCTTGGTGGTGTCCAAAGTCGGTCCTTGATGGCCGGCAGCCTGTATGTTTTAGTTCTCTCCCTGGTTTAATGCACCTGGATCGAATGATGGCTTGTTAGAGGCCTAAAAGGAACATTCTCATGCTGAAAAGGATGTTACTACCACCAGGGAGAGAACTAAAACATGCAGGATGCAGGCCTTCAAGGACCGACTTTGGACACCACTGCTGTATCTGAATTGGCTTTCCCCATGTTGCCTTGGAAGGGCTTCATATTTCTAATCTCCTTGAAGATATGTAAACATAGCGCTCTTTCACCTCACCCCCTCCGGTTATCCATGCAGCTGTGGAGCCTAGCACTCCCAAGGACATTCCTAGACAACACCACCTTTATGGGACTTTTGCCAGGAGGCTGAGCAAGGTGGTTTCATGGCCCTGTGATGTCACCGCCTTCACTCATGTCTTTGTTTTGCCCTTTGTTTTGTCTGAATGTTGCCATTTGCCCTAATGTGTCCTTTCCTCTTTGTTTTATTTTGTTAGAAACTGTTGAGTACTCCCTTTTTAACCCAGAAAATGATTATTTTAGTTTATTAGAAATTGGAGTACGCACTATTTAGATCAATATTAGCCCAGAAATGGAATCATAATTAGAATAACTATGAACTTAGAATCCAGAAATACTTAACAGGAACAGTCACTACTTAATTACTTTTATATTACTACTTTTTAGAAACTGTAACTACTCACTTTACACCAGAAAAGGATTTAGATGAGTCATTTTGCTTTTTTTTTTCTTTCCTTTGGTTTGTTAGTTCCTTTTAATTCATGTAAAGCACTTTGAATTGCCTTGTTGCTGAAAATGTGCGATATAAAAAAATTACCTTACCTTAAATGAATCTTAAAAAATGATTATTTACTGACAAGTCATGAGTTAACAAAGGGCCTTTTATGTTCCATTCCTTTATCTTCCTAGTAAATTAAGTCTTCATCAGATCACCATGAAAACAACCTTTTGCATGTAGACAGCTCATGAATTAAATGACTCAACTGAGCTAAAACCATAAATCAGTCTTCCTCATTTTTCTACAAACATATGGAACTACAACAGTAGCACAAGTCACACATTTTTCACAGTTTGGATGATCCAGCGACTTGTATAGTTCATATGTTCCTTTTTTCCCTCTTCATAGTGATTTTTTTTTGACCGATGCATTAAATGTTAACTCATACTGATGGACATAAACCCAGGAGTAATCATTGCCATCTGCAGTTGTGAGGAAAGCTAAGCGCAGTTTGAAAAGAAGGTCAGAACTGGAGGAATGACTACACAGTTGGGAATGTGTTTTCCTCTTCATGACACAGTTTTTGACTGTCACTTATAATCAAGAGCAACTTATAGTCTGAAACTTCAAAGAACAAAACTTTAAAAAAAAATGAAAGCTATTTCTTCAAATGTTGAAACTTAAAAAAAAATTGTCCACGAGGCCTGAAAATCTCATGTTTTTTTTTGTTGTTGTTTTTTTCCCCCAAGATAAACATAGTACATTTACAGTTTACATTCCCTTAAGTCACAGACTTTAGAACACCTGTTACATGCTCTGATCTATTGAAGGAAAAGTATGTAGGGACACTAAAATATGTATGATTGCAAAAATATCACACTCAGGATGTATATACTTATTCCTAAATATCTCATCTGAGGTGTAATTGAGGCATTTATATATTTGAATGCATGTCATGAAATGCCGCAAAGGGAATGTATTATATATTGTTCCCTCTTTGAAGTAGTACCCACATATACTTTAGTGGTGAAACTCAAGGGCATTTAAGAAGTGTGGACTGAGGGTGTCCAGCCCATCTGTGACAGAGTGCACTGACACATCTACTGACTACTTTCAGAATTTTAACTTAAACCAGAAAATTGCATAACTTGATTGGCTCAGATGTGAAGCACAGCAGAACAGATTAAAAAAATTAATAAAGATATGTATGTGGACTCATAAACACTGACACAGTCACTGTGAATGACTATCCCAAGGCAAATACATACATACAAATGAGGAAAGTAAAGTAACTAGCCCAAACACTCACACACACACACATATGCTAATTGATAGAAAACAAACACTTACTCAGGCAGTCTGTGGGGACTGGCTTATACCGTCTCTACTTGCTGAACAAATTGCTCTCTAAATTCAATCAACACACCACACACTTCCCTGAGTCTACAGGAGGCTGTAATCAGACTACTGAAGATCAAGAAAAAAGTAGTACACACACTACTACTATACTCAATAACACAAGCAAACAAAAAGCAAAACGCTTTTAAAATATTCAGAGAAGTGTTGATGCAACTTATTGAGTTAGGAGTCTTGGATAGAAATGTCTATCTGCCAAAACAGAGCTTCTCTTCTTCAAAGAGAGCTGGAGGGAGCAAGGGAGCAGTGTTCACCTCGATCCAACTTCACAGGTTCAACCTCTTGTACTTCTGAAGTAGTACAGTTTACTTGCAGAATGCAAGTAAACTGTACTACTTTTAAGGCGAGATTGTGTCAATCTCGCCTTCTGTAGACCTTACTTGTGCACCTCTGTATTTCTGTAACGCAGTGTGGATTGTGCCCTCTATGAGGACTTCTTTTAAAAAGTACTCCACCAAATTATAGTTCAAGTAGAAAAACCATGCTGGCTGCTCGGTTCGTGAGCACTTTTAAAAGTCCATTAAGGACTTAATGAATCCTAACTGAATGAATTCTAAGACACTTAACTCCAGTTCACACTTCTGGCAAAGGGTGTGGTTAATAGTGATGATAAAATGGTAAATGGTTCATAACTTACAAAAAGTTGGTACAGTTATTAAACAGTGTTGTAACTTTAAGTTAAATGTAAGTAATAGACCATGTGTTTTTTTAAAATCTGTATTTATCTCAAATTTCGATAAAACATGTGCAGCTGAACACAAAGTATAAAAAATAGTTTTAAAGTTGCACCTCTATATTGCACAGTTCAATTAAACTTAACTGCAAGAACAGTCATACTTTAAAATGTAATTTTCCAGAATAAACATTCAGTGAAAAAGGCACAAATAGAACTAACTCCATGTGCAGACAAAAATGCTGACTTTTCCATTTAACAAAGACACAAAATAATGTGCTGCATTGTGGGTTAATTATCCCTGAGTGTTATGTTCAGGGTCTTTACAATTGTACAATTTTTATTTTTAAAGAAATTTCTGAAGGACAGCAAAATTACTGGATTTCTTTTGGGGGGACGGTGGAGGTGGGGTTCTAGAAAAACTAAACAACTATATTTTTCAGACTGTAGAGTGCATCTCACTATAAGCCACACCCACAAAGTTTAAAAAAAAAAAACTGCCACAATGGGCTATAAACCACTGGTATCTCCGCTGCTCTCGGTTTTCCACTAGGATGCAGCAGAGGGCTACGTCCTAAATCTACTATTAAGGACACAGCCCTGTGTCTCTAACGCCGAACCATGGATTTGTTCACCCTGAGCTTGCGTGCAGCGGCTATCGATCTTTACTGCCAAATTGATAGCCTTCAACTTAAAAACTGCATCATATGAACTTCTTTGTGTGGTTTACATTTTGAGGGGGGTATGCGTTTGAAAACATTTCTCTGACGTTACTTCTGCTAGCACGTGCTTGTTCTAATTGAAAATCAGCACTTTCTTCTTTGATTTCCAATTCTGACTTCCAATGATTCACTTCCTGCTAAAGGGTCCCCTGGCGGTTGAAGAAAAATCCACAGAAAAGCCGTACTGGGTTACAAGCCTCATGGTTCAAAGCGTGGGGAAAAAAAGTAGCGGCTTATAGTCTGAAAAATACAGTACTTGGAAATGGGTTCTGTGCAACATGTGACCCTCATGCTGCCATTTGAAGAGTTAAAATTGAATAAACAGCAGACTTAATGCACTGACTGCAATAAACAATATTTGTTGTAGTACTCGAGAACGGTCTTGGTCTCGAGACCATTTTTTGATTGTCTCGGTCTCGTCTTGGACTCGACCGCATTTGGTCTTGGATGCTGAGGACTTGGCATTTTATTTCAAGACCAGTCGATTTCACAACTGTTAAAATATCACTAAACATATAGTACACTATCTAGTTTATTTGTTAACATCTTTGTTTTCAGTGGATGCAAAACCCACCGATTAAAATCCAACCAATAACGTGACTTGCCAATTACGTGTTTCTGTTTCTCCTCCCTCCCCCCCACCTTTCACTCACACGCGGTGCTCCAAGACATGCGCAGTGGTTTCCTCTCAGTGGTAGAAGATGTCGGTCTAATCATCAGTAATAGAATAGCGCATAAATCATAAGAAATCCGATGGCCACCGCTAACTCAGCAGCGCTTCGCTTTCACAGACGGTGGGGACAACGTAGAACTTTTTTCGTCACTTAGAAAAGTAGCTCAAAGAAGGTAAGCTCCGTTAACGTGATGTTAGCAAAGCTAGCTGTATAGAGACACATAAGCATTGTGATGAAAAAAAGTTGTCACTCACTGCGCTGAATTATTGTGCGAAGATGTTGACTGACTTGTCGCATATATGGGACAACGCTGTGTCCAAAAGTCTGCAATATATTGATGCGACATTCAGGAACAGTACGATTCATCTGCTCGTCTCTTTACTTATTAGATAGGACTGGAGTGTCACTGAGAGCCGTTCTGTTAGATTACCATACGCTGTCAGAATA
>NW_015115326.1:65775-68169 GCF_001443285.1 Poecilia latipinna
ATTTTGATCATATTTCACATTTTATCGTATCATGTAGCGTGGGGCGCTGGTCTTGGTCTTGTCTCGGTCTCGAAACACTCTGGTCTTGGTCTCGGGTTAGGTGGTCTTGACCACAACACTGATTTGTTGTCAATATAATTTCCCGACATAGATGTCTTCAAATACACCATCAATCCTCTGATGGAACTGGACCGGGTTCAGCATTAGGATGGGGGCAGAGAGAAACACTCTTCCCCAAGTTCAGGTACAGAACCTGCTCTCTGATCCGGACCCCCACTCACTATCCACCGGCAATCCTGAGCCAACAGTCTGCACAGTATTTGTGGATACTTTTGAAGGACCGGATTGTACAGCATGACAAAACACAGCATACAAGTTAAAGCTAAGCGGTGTCATCAACATAGCCCAAAGTACACTTTCTAATAACATCTTAAAGCAAAGGAAAAGTACCGCCTACCGTTCTTCGTGCAACTTGAAATATTGAACAAAGTTGGAAGTTGTTGTATCTCCATCTGAGGTCCTCTTCTTGCAGGTTTTGCATGTTGCAATCCGTTTTTTGTTGGATACTTGATAATTGATGTACCCAAAAGAAATTACTCCCAGGAGCATATCTGCTTTGAGTGTTTTTTTTGTGTGTGTTTTTTTCATCTCATTTTTTTTATTCTCTAAATCTTGTTCATTTGATTGGTTGTGCTGCAGCTTAAGCACACTTATGTACAGAGTGTGGAAAAACAGAGGGACGGTCAGTGTCTATTAATATGGAATGAGTGAAATGAATTAACACATATAATAAATATGTGTTTTAAACATTAAATTTTGGGTAAAATGTCAAGTCTTTTCAAGTAAGCAGGTTCAAATCTAATTCAAGTCCCAAGCTGTTGTAAAAGACAACGTCAAGTCCATGTGTCTGAACATAATCAACTCTAAGTCTTAATATTAATGACTCAAGTCTGACTCGAGTCCAAGTGATGTGTCTAGAGTCCCCACCTCGGCCATAGATAGGTCACATGATGTGGAGCGTCTAAATTTAGCATTCCCTAATCTCTCAACTACAGCACCCAACACTGCCATGTTTTAGAAAGATCAATAGGTGCTTTACAAACATCCCAAGGTGAAGATAATGCACTTTATGATGTACATCGGTGCTGTAGTCTGAGACCAATGTCATTTTATAACACACAAATGTTCTTATTACTACATATGGATCTAATCCAAGTACAAGTAGCCCTCCCCTCCCTACTAGTTCTGCTGCCAGATGTCTCATGTCCTGATGACAAGAGTCTCACATTTTTCACATCTTGCTGTGTGAAAAATACTGATTGTTGTGTATGATACACTAGGTCAAATAAAATGATATTCAAGTAGATAACTGGAGATAGCACATGGCAACGTTTATTCAGGAACAGGGGAACACTTCTTCTACCTCACAGGATCCTGCTCATATGTGTTGTGCCCAGCAAGAGCGCCACCAATGGCGATTTGTTATAGTGCTTTGTTCTTCACATTTACAACAAAACAGCCTTGAACAAATAGGATCATAATCATACCAAAGTGTGAGTAACAATCTTAAATCTGGAGGTTCATTCTTTTCTGTGTCTGGAACACCACACTGATCATCCCTAATGATCGGAGCATCATTAGGGATGCTCCGATCAGGGTTTTTGCTGCCAATTCCGACCACCCATGAGGGCTGATCACTGCCAATCACCCTGATTGGCTGTTAATGTTTTGCTTTAGGTATAAATGATATTTGATCTGGCAAAATGAAAAATTATTTGGCAATAAATTCACTTAACATGCAAAATACTTGCAGGCACAATATAGCAGCTATTCAGTTAAAAGGACAACTGAAAAACCTGCAATCAGTAAAACAATATTTAACACTAAGGTTCTCAGCACCCTAAATTATGAGTCAAATAAATGCTTGGAACTCTTATCTGTGCCAGAAAATTAGCCAGTTTAAATTTATTAAACCAATTCTGTGAGAAACAATTTTTCTTGATTGCAAACAAGTCTAAGTGGGTCCAGAATATGAATAAGATATGTCAAACTATAAAATTTAAAAAAAAGTCCAGGATTTTAAATGGCTGTAAGATCTGATAAACCATCAATCACTAGAAATACTAATTAGAATTTATTGATCACAAAGCTTACCTCACAGAAATGATTGTGTTTTACCGTAAATACAATCATTGCCTCAAACGCATCATGTTCTTTACATCATAAGCCAAGTGTTTTAATACAAATACATAGTGACTGTTTGTGTCGAAAAGATTGTTGTTTAAATTCAATCACCTCTCGCTTCCACTGAATAAAACACTTTATTTGAAGGGGGGTGAATAAGACTGTCATGACACTGTCATTAACATGACATAACACCTGTCATGAACATGA
>NW_015115326.1:74296-76017 GCF_001443285.1 Poecilia latipinna
GCTCCGCCGAACCCCTGAGACCGACTCATCGAACCCCTGGGGTTCGATCGAACCCAGGTTAAGAACCACTGATCCATATTTATGATTTAACCTTGGTCTAATTAATTACAGTCTTATTCCTTTAACTGTGGTCTATCAGAGCCGAGACTTCTAAGGAGATGTCCTGAAACATATTGTCACCTTCCTAAAATAATTGGCCCAAGTCATTTTTTGCCAAAAGATTAAGGTAAAAAAAAATCCCTTTTGGCAAAAAATGACTTAGACTATTACTTTTAGGAAGGTGATAACATGACATTACATGACAGATGAGGATGTGCAATTGATCACCTTGCATTTAAATTTGAATTTTGGACATGAAATATCACAAAAGCAATGTAATGAAACATTACCTGAAAACATTTTACTTTGTAAATATGGTCTTACATTATCAAATTCTTTAAGAACCTAAAATACAATTTTCAAACTCATGCTAAAAATCACAAATATCATTATATTGACCAAGCCGCCAAAATAAAGAAAACTTTACTCATCTTCTATACCTGCTTGTCCTTGTGGGGTTGGTGTCTCTCTTCAGTAGGCATTGGGAAAGAGGCGGGGGTCACCCTGGACAGTTCGCCAGTTCATCACAGGACAACACAGAAACAGACAGGACCAACTCACACCTAATTAAAGAGACCTGTTAACCTCACAGCCATGTTTCTGGACTATGGGAAGAAGACAGAGTACCCAGAGAGAACCCACACATGCACTGGGAGAACATGCAAACTGAGCCCAGGCTGGGGTTAGAAACCAGGACCTTTTTGCTGCAAGACAGCAGTGCTACCAACTGCACCACTGTGCAGCCAACTATCTAAACATTTGTTCTGGTATCTTTTCTGTAAGCTTTGAGTTTAATGAAACAGGTATCAAACCCATGGAAGTAGATAATAGAAGATTTCTTTTGTTGGAATCAATTTTTATTTACAAACTGATCAGAATTAATTCCTAAGCATTCCTTCTGCTGGAGACATCATTACCCCTGCAATAAAATGCAAAACTGATCAGATAAGAACTGAGCTCCTAAACAAAACCAAGACCTGAATCCCAAAGCCTCCAACTGAGAGACAAAAGCTCTGAATCTCTTTCTTCTAAACTGATGACCAGGAAGATTTGTCTCTAAACCAGTTCATTGGAGAACTTTAGAAAGCAGTCTGCAAACCCTGTGTTTCTGCGTTACCATATAGACGTGAAAGTTTCTGGACGTTGTTACAGTCCACACAGGACACACAACATAAGGAGTCCAGGCCACTTTACATATAACGAAGAGGTTTTATTCAACCCATGTCTGGACACAAGGGTACTGGGAATCGTGGCAAAATAAACAAAAGTGTGGTAGAATTCATGAACCAGCCAGCAGTTGGCTGTTGGATTTGGTCTGCTCCCCTCACCCTGCCTCACAGGATCGCTCACCCTACAACCAAAAACCAGAAAACCCAACTTAGCCTACGATTCCCAGACCAAACAACACAAGCAGGTGGTTAAAGAACAGAAAGTGGCATCGATTAAAACAGGAGCGGGAGTGAGGTTCAGAGTCACACGAACACAAATGTGCTCATCCAAACTTCCTCGCTCACCTGGCAGTGTTCAGTACTAACTCGAGAATGGTCTTGGTCTCGAGACCACTTTTTGATGGTCTCGTCTCGGACTTGACCGCATTTGGTCTCGGTCTTGTCTTGGTCTCG
>NW_015115327.1:0-17761 GCF_001443285.1 Poecilia latipinna
TGCTGGAACATACACGGTGGCTATAGGCTTGAGCGGCGCTTGGCTGCGAGGGCCGCTTGAGGCTCCGCGGAGCTTTAATTGTATTTCTTTTATGAAAGAAGCTATCTAAAGCTCTATGGAGAAAATAGCAATATAAAGGGTTGTTTTACGTTTGACTAGCCAGACAGGTTAAATTACTGTCTGACCTATAGAGTAAGGAAACAACCTGAACAAAACTTGTATGACACATCATATCACCATCTGAAATTTAAAAGGAGATGAGAACCAACGTTATTAAAATCTATGAGTTTGATTACAGAGATGTTTCTACGTCTTATGGACCTTTGTAAACCACAGTGAGAAGCACAGGAAAAAATAGTCCAGGGGTGCTGTGCTGTAAATTGCCATACATTCTGCTTTCCGGCTGAAAAATCCTGAAGGTCATAAGTCTGTTGGAGGTTTTAGAGTGGTCAAGCCAAAGTCCAAACTTGAAAGCAATCCAGATGCTATGGCAGGCTGGAAAATCCTCTAATGTTGCCAAAATCAAAATTATGTAAGGAGGAGTAGCTCAAAATTCCTCCACAAAAGACTCATTGTAAGTTACTTCAAATGCTTGAAGATAGTTTGGCATTACTAGTCAAGTTTAGAGGATAATTACCTTTTACAGATCATCTTGGTTGTTTGAATAGCTTTTAGACTATCATCGTTTTTTACTTAAACTTGTTTGATCTGAAACACGCAAGCAAGTGTAACAAAATAGTAACAACTCAAAAAGTATATAATTTTTTTAAAAATCATTATTTGGTGTTTGATACCTCATAGACTTTCCAACCTCAAGCTCATGAATCAACATTTTACACAATTCAAAAACTAAAATTTCCTCCACTTGCTGAATGATTCATTTCAGACCATTCATTAAAGGCTGTTGTGAAAAAGGCTGCTGTCTCAGACAGATTTATGTGTTTCAGGAAAGATGACACAAATGACAAAGATACAAGAGGGAAAATTGCCTCAGCTGGGTAAGAATAACAGGAGAGTGTCACCAGCAGCCAGCTAAAGTGTCTTCAAAGTGCTCACCAAAACAATAAAAAGAGGATTGATCTTTGTCATCTTTGTGTGAATCTCCACCTTCTGAACCCAAACAATGTCTTAAATCTAAAGTCACAAAGCAGCTTCACGTCACGTCTGCCTGGTTCTTGCTTTGAAAAACCCGGTGGCCTCTTCGTCATTAGTCTGTGGCGACTGCTCCGAGAACATCAAAAGTTCCCCTTGTATATTTCTACAGATTTATTAAGAATGTTTAAAATGCTGCCTGGCTGTCAGATGTTGGGGTAAAAAAGTACAGAGAGGGGTGGAACAATCTGGAAAAGATGAAGCGGTTCTAGAAAATTGCTGGTTCTGATCACAGCATTGATGGGTCAGGGCAGAAAAAAAAAATGCAGCGAGAATACTTATGATGATTAGTCACGTGGATTGTGTGCCTTTTGGAAAAAAAAAAAAAATGCACCGAGTTATATTAACAACCTACATATGTCCTGGAACAGTCATGCATCTTATGAAGAACACTGTTTTAATGCCTGCTGCATTAGTCTCAACAAGGAAGCTCTGCTCATTAAGTATTTTTACGTCCTCTGGGGTTCAGACTCGGGCTGGAAGCGGCGATGTGTTGTTAAATCTGACTCAGCTTTAATCAGTGTTCATGTTCAGGTCTGCCTGCGACACTAGTGCTCTCACTGAAAGGCTCGACGCTTCATTCAGGGTCCTCCAACAGCCTCTGTCATCTCCATTCACCGACGCCGTTCTGCAGACAGCGTGAGATTTTTATGCATAGTCACTTCGCATGATCATCCGGCCCATTGTGACGGTGTCTATGGCGCTGAAATGACATCGTCGTTATTGTCTCCAGAGCACAGAGGTGACGCGGCCTTGTTCCCACCCGGCTGCATGAAATGGGACCTTTAAGAGGTGACCGCCGAAGCAGAGATGATTACTCTCATTTTCTCTATCAATTCTGACGCAGTGATAACTCATGGTTTCCCCTTTTGTGCATACATGGTCTCTCATCTGGAAAAAAAAGGAAATTACAGAAGCTTGACAGAAAATCAAACAAAAACACATTATAAGCCCTTGTTAGGCTACTTGCACAAGAACGTATACAGAATGAATCTGTGTATGAATGTGGAATCTGCATGATTTGCTTGTTAAGCTGGATGAAATGTGAAGCAAAGCTTAAAGGTCACACAGGAAAAAAACAGTTAGTTTAACCTGTTGGTCTCAGGTTGTCATTCACAATGACGGGGGTGTCAAGCTCCAGTCCTCAAGGGCCGCTGTCCTGCAGTGTTTAGATGTGCCACAGGTAAAAAACAGTGGAATGAAATGGCTTAATTACCTCCTCCCTGTGTAGATCGGTTCTCCTGAGCCTTGCTAATGACCTAATTATTTTTTTCAGGTGTGGTGCAGCATAGGCACATCTAAAAGTTGCAGTACAGCGGCCCTTGAGGACTGGAGTTTGACACCCCTGTCACGACAGGACCCAAATTTGGGTCCTCTCGTGACAGACAGGTTAAAACTTATCCTTTTCATTTGTATTTTAAGCACAAAGACCGGTTTTCTGTCCTAACGTGCCCGTTCCAAGGACTGGTTTGGAAATAAAGCCGCAGGAATGAAAATGAACAGCACAAACAAACATTTGCGTCGCTTTCATTAAAGTGAAGTTCATGTATTGTAGGAAGAAGTTTCTGTGGAAAAGTCCTCCACTAGTAAAAGGTAGGCTGAACTTCTGAAATCGGGGCTCCGGGACGTAAATCCCGTCATTTTGATGTTAGCCTCATGTTGTCCATGTCGAGCAGGATGGATAGTTTTGTGAATAAATTGTCCGAGGCTGTAAGGATGTACTAAAATCCTCCAGCTCAGTTCTGGTCTGACGCAGGAGGCAAAGACTCCCACCGGCTCCTTCTGTTCTTTTTTGTTTTCCTGTAACATAGAAAATAAAATTAGATGTTTTTGTAGGAGCACGAGTGTCGCAGGCAGACCTGAGCATGAACGCTGATTAAAGCTGACTCAGATTTAATAATACATCACTTCCAGCCTGAGTCTGAACGCCTCGTAAATCATTATTTCCTCCTCCTTCAAACTTGTGAACTCGTAACATTCGTTTGTCTCTGCCATGAGAAAACAACAGAACGCACACTGCAGCAGGTGGGGTTTCACAGGAGCTTTTTTTTCATTTCATTCGCAGGTTTCTCTTGTGGCGACTGTGGCACAACGGATAGAGTTGTCTTGCAATCAGAAGGTTGTAGGTATCATAGCAGCTTCCTCCTGTCACATGTCAATGTGCCCCTGGGCAAGGCACTTAACCTGAAGCTGCCGACCAATATGTAAAAGTGTGTGTGGGTTTGTGAGTACAAAGGCGCTTTGGATGGTCAAAATGACCCGGAAAGCACAATATAAGCTCAACCCATTTACTGTTTGTTGATCTTGAAGGGTATATGGAAAACAAATGTCCTGAAACTACGTGCCCAAGAGTCTGCAGTTTGGCTTCTGCCCGACTTAAGAAGCAAAAGAAGCCTCTGTCGTGTAAAACTCAGCACTAGCTTCATTATGAAATCTACAAAGAGAGATTGCAAAGCCCTGTGAGTTAATAATAAAAAGTGTTTTCAAAAAAAAAAAAAAAAAAGGTCTGGCTGCTTTAAAGCAGATGAAATCCATATAAAACAATCATCATATTCCCTTTTAAGTTTCAAAATGTTTGCTTAACTGCTTCATATTTTTAGCTTCAGTTATAAATGAGATCTATGTGAACCTGTTGCCTTTGCTTTTCATCAGCTGGCAGAAGTCAGCAGTGCCTCTCACGTGCACATGACGGAATCCAAGATCTCCATTAAAATGAGGAGAAGGCTCTAGTTTCTTACACCACTGCGCCCCATTGCCTCCGCCTCTTCCCTCATCACTGGCAAAAGGTTTGTGTGAATACATCCATATAATTGGATTCCTGGCCTGCAGAGAGTGACAAGTGGAAGGAGCTGTTTGAACCAGGAAAGAGGTGTGGTGTGCAATTTTGTGACTTGACGGGGAAACCTTCTCTGTCACTATCAAGTGGCTACTTCCTAAAATCCTGACCACTGGTGTGTTTCAGACAGTCACTTAGTGAGATCACATCAAAAAAATCACTGAAAGGCTTCAAAAATGTAAAACCACTTTTTTTTTTCCCCCCCAGAAGCTTTCAGCTTTTCATCAACTTTTATTATAATTTGGTCCTATTGTACTGGTTATTTCATTTCTATGTTTACCTGTAGAAAGCTGCAGCTGACTGGAAAACCAGGCCAGACCATTACGGCAGAACGAAATTATCATCCAAGACTGGATAATTTCCCCGAGCAATACTTTCCTACGCCAGGTCAATCAGCTTTACGCCACATTATCCTCCCTCATGCATTCTCAAATTTAAACATGCGAGGTCTCTACAATCTGTTAGCATCGAGTGAAATGGTTATTAAAACAGTTTGAATTCTTGTTTAAAGACTAATTTAGCGGAAGGATATGAAATTGTTTTCTCATTGGGAGTAGAATGCTCTGCACTGGTTTAACTGGATTATTATTTTTTTATGAACTGATCTTCAGCATTCATCGGAGCGTTACGTTTAATGTGTTTCATCCACTTGTGTTTCTTTCACAAATGCATGCTAGTCTCTCGGTATGTAATCGACATTAAAATTCAGTTTTAATATTCGACTAGGAAATAAAAGGATTACATGTTTTCATTAAATTTTTGCTCATAGCAACAATCCTGTTCTCAATAGTAAAGTACTTTGAAGCTCTGGTCATTTTTCATCCCAATGTCATAATAATGATCTAAAATCAACATAATTAAAAGTGAAATTCTCATTCACTGTATTGTAAGAAAACACAAGATTCATTATTTTAGTCAGAAAATATCTCCAACCAGATAAATCCCGAGCAAAAATAAAAGCATCCCATCATTTCGGTGAATTGTTCCATGTCTTCCAGTCAGATCATTATGCTTAAAATATTTCACAGATATAAAGTTTTTCACTCCCCGTCTATTCTCTCCTCATTTCACAGAGGAAGCGACAAGCATGAAATTGTAACATTTCTGAGAGAAAATAACCTAAGTTGGCAGTTATGTAAAGCATGAGAAAAGAAGAGTTTTTTTGTGAACTTGCAATGAGCAAAAAAAATCAACACATTTTTAAAAAAATACATTGTTACTAAACTATGATGTCCCCAAATTTTACTAATTATTTCTAAGCAGAGATTAGGTAAGTTTCAGTGTAATATCAAAATAACTTTTAATATTAATGTCCACTTATCCCTCACTCAGCTCTTTTGACTGGATAGTTTGGGGGATCTGCTGCTCGCTTACCCTGGGATACAGACGTTTGATGCTCTGTTAATAAAAAGCAAAGGGATACTGGAAACACAGCACCAGCGCACTGTTGTCAGCAAATAAGAGAATGAGGGATGGTGTCTTCTTTACTGGATAGATAAGGTGCTAATTTTGGCTCACCATTTCCTGTCTCAGGAGAACAGTCCAAGGTCAGAGGTATACTGTCTACGACGCCTGAAGCATTTATCCAAAACTACAACCAGATCGTTTATTAAAGTCTTCATTACCCAGAAAAATGAATTAAACAAATTATTTGTTTAATCCTAATTTAAGTAGCTTCATGGTTTCTGTTCTCTTTGTGTTTCCCGTTTTCTCTAGCAAACACACAAGTTTTGACGCAAACAGACCTTTTTGGGATTTACAGACACAGTGATGCTCAAGGCTTCTGAGAGATTTTGCACTTTGCAACCTCCTTTTACCCCGGGATCTGCCACTTTCACAGTATTCAGTGTGATATGTGAGAGTGGGATAAAGCAGCGAAAGTGTTCAGCAAAGTCATAATAGTGTTTTATGAGGACATCATAATCAGAACAGACAGCACAAACAAATTCTCAGCCAGATTTTAAAGCAGTTACATGCTCACACTGACACTGGCATAGTTATTTTTTTTTACAGTATACCGACAAACAATAGATCAAATGAGTCTGTTTGTGGTGACAAATCCACTGAGGATTGTTGTTTTCCCCCAGCTCTCCAGATCATTTCCATATCCTTCAGTTCACTGATTTGGTTTAACAGCAAACAACTTGAGTTTTCCTTTTCTGTGGCTGAAGCCTCGTCTTTGTTTAATGGGATCGTCTTGTGTTTACACTCCACAGTTTAGCATGGTGGCAGTAATGCAGCGTCAGCGGTGTCAACAGTGGTAAAAGAAGCATTGTTGAGAAAAACAGAACTTGTCTGTGGTTGTTTCTCGTATAAAGTAGTTGAATTCCCACGAGCTTTAAGACTGCATGCAGGAGGGAATCCGTCGGCTTGTGGCTGTTTTGTGCCTGAAATAACCGTTAAATAACTAGTCCTGCTTGTTTTATCTGATTCGCTCATGATGAAGTCGGATATCGGCTCATGACAAAAGACAGAGTGCCACCGTGAAAGAGGATCTGGAAAATTAATTATCCTGGCAGATAGTCCAACATCCCACAATCCACACAGCAGAAACTGTAAAAAAAATAAAAAAATAATCTTCCCACCTTCTGAGTTATTTCTCAAATCCTAGCATTGCACAAAAGTGTTCATAAGCCCTCAAATGTATTTATTTTGCCAAATTTTACTCATCCACCAACTTCCATATATTTTTCTAATATTTTTTGTGATCGACTAACATAAGTAGTCAACCCATTGAGTCAATATTTTGTAAAACAACCTTTCTCTGCAGGTACAGCTGAAGGTTTTCTAGGTTATCTGTCTATCTGGTTAGCAAATTCAGAGGCTTAATATTTTCCCCATTTTTCTTTGTAAAGCAAAGAAAACACACACATTCTCATAGATGATGAGAGTCTGTGTGTAGCCAGTTTGATAATCTTACTACAGATTTACAACTGAATTTAGAGCTAAATTTTGACTTTGGGTCATTTTAAACAAGATTGATCTAAACCACTGTGGATCCAGTTGGCACCTTTGCCCATTATTTTCCGGGTTCCCTACAAGGTTTCCAAACAGAACCTCTCATAGCATCTTTTTTTTTTTTTTACCAATGTCTTTCTTTTTTTCACTCTTCCATCAAGGCCATGATTACCAACACATTTGTGCACCTGAGCTGTGGATCTCTGCTGCTCCTCTACAGATAATATGAACATCTTTGCACTAGTATGATTAGGGTTGACCTTTTAGTTTTGACTGACAGAACCTTTCCATGTCTGTGTGAAGGATTAAACAGTGCTTTGACAGATTTCCAATACTTGAGATGCTGTGTTAGAATCTAACTCTCCTTCAGTTATCAGGGCTCTTCACACTGGATGATGGCGATGCTGCGATATCAGAAATAGACCTTAGCAGAAATTATATTTGAAGGGACTTTTTTTTTTAATTCAAGTTAAATGACAGTGTAAAAGAATTAAGATTATCATTAATCTTAGGGAAGAACTGCATTTTTCTCAGTTTAAATTTCTAAAACAACTCTTTTGTTCTTAGTTCACTCCCTCTGCATTATGTCTTCTATTGCCACCTTAATTCAGAGCGTTACTATTCTACAGCCATCTCAAAGAGTACGAAAGCAGTCTTTTTGAACACACAGGGCTCAGTCTGTGGCTCTGAAGCTTTTTCTTCCTGATTGATGTCACGGAGGAGTGAATTTTGCCTTTATTCACTGCGGTAGAATATCAGCAGCCCTTATCAGTGGAAGTCCTCACCGCCTCCTCACACACAGGACAGTAATCTGCCTTTTCCGGGAAGAAAATGATCTTAAAAACGACAACTGCTTAAAAGAGCTGAAGTCACATAAACTAGAGGGTTAAAACAATGAATCAGGCGTGCAGAAAAAAATTGACAAGCCCACTTTACCAGAGAATAATTTCACCGAGAAAGCGGGACTGCTGTCTGAGCACTTCGGTCTTGTTTCACTAATGGAGAGATGAGTGCAGAAGATAAAGCAACAAATACAAAGGATTTGTGTTACACTAAAAGTAGATTGACCCATGGGATCCCATCCACAGTCCTACAAGGGAAAGGTCAGACTGGCGCACCTGTTCTCGTTACCGTCTCCATGGTTTTCCATGAACACGTGTTATTTATTCAACAGGACTTAATTAACGATGCCCGGCTCAGTGTACCGTGTTAGCAGTGATTTCTCGAAGGAGGTGGCAGGGTAATTCACATTAATTCATCGTGTGGTAAATAATCCTCAGGTGTAGGGTGCTAGTTTGTGTCAGAAATAAGAGCCATCTGCTACATTTTGCATCGAACTTTGACTGAAAATGGAAGCACTTTGTGTTGAAGAGTTACATAAATGGATGCCATCTGACAGGATTTGGAGCTTTGGCTGTAGATAAGGGTTGTAGATGAAAGATGAAAGTTTCCAGACTGAACCTCAAGGTAGCAACTAACTTAAATCTGATACTTTTTTCTGAATTTTCTTTGTAGATGTGGCCAGCTGTTTATATCTTTGTCTTTCCATTTCGAGCAACATTTGAGAGCACTTAGGTCTGGACTTGACTTTATATTGAGTGGAGCTTCTGGAAACATTGTCCATCACTGGGCACATTGTGGGGACTACCATTGTTTGGATGGTTTTCTTTATTGTGTTCAAGGAGTGAGAAACAAAAGGACAATTATTGCTGTTATGTACAGAAGTAATGGAACAGACTAGAAGTATCTTAAAAACGACTTCGGCCTATCAGACGCTGAAACTCCCACAATGGCGTAAAATTACAACTATAGCTAGGAATGCATTCTTACCTTTAAAAAACACAGACACACATTAAACTCATATCCTGTACTGTCTGAGCTACGTAATAGTTAGCATCCCAAGGAAAAAGCAGGTTTATGGAACTGATAAATTAACATCTCAAGACATTAGTCAAGAAGTTAAAGCTCAGGTGTAAATGAATCTTCCAAAGGGACAAAGATGAACAAATTAGTTAAAAATATTGCGTAAGGAAAACAAAGTCAATATTTTGGATTGATCATCACAGAGCTCCACTATTATTTCCAATGAATTAGTGGGCAATTCTGAAAAGGTGTGTCAGGCAGGCAGGGAGGTAGACACATAAACCTGTCATTGGTTATAAATATCTACAAAATAGAAACAAACAAAAAAAAACAAAACAAAACAAAAAAAACAGGTGAAAGCAGTATCTTATCTAATCCATTGATAAATTCAATACTGGAAGTAAATAATGTCATTTTCATACTGTTTTTATTTTATTCAACTAAGAAATCACAACAGCAAGATCCTTAATATCAGTGTTATTTAAAAGTGAGCTGTGTTTTCGCAGTGGAGCGTACCGAGCTGGAGAAGCTGGAGCAAGCCTCATGGTAAAGGTCAGGCTAATCTGATATTTGCACGGAGAGGATGCCTCGGCATCCCAGCCTCCCAGTTGGGATGCCTGTGCCAGTGGACCTGAGCCCTACTTGCTTGCGCTGTCCAGTCAGGCATGAAGAAGTGATGAGGTCCCCATGTGCCACGGCTGCAGTCCCGACCAATAAATCTTCCCTGGTGAGAGTCGGAGGCGGGGATGTACTAATTGCTTTATTGATTTGGATTTTTGCCCCAGGACAACACCTTATAAACACATCAGACAGACAGGGAGGCCAACATAAGAGCCTAAAGAGCTTTACGGCCATCTTTATTGTCACACAGGCTGTGAAACTAATCTTTGGAGCTGTGATTGAAGCCATTTTTTGTTGTTCAAACACACATCACTGGCCATACATTTTCCCAACGAGAAAGCATGCTGTCAGCGCATCTGCTGATGTTTTCCGCCAGCAGAAAAGGGAATAGGGGATCGGCTGTAAACTGTCTAACAGGGATGCTTGTCTTCATGTTTTGTATAACTCAATCAGCTCACTTGCGACAAAAGTGCGCAATTTGAGTGCTGTGACCTAATTAAATACAAATCTGATTATCATTTGTCTACCATAGACGTGTCATAACTAAACAGCCAATAACACAGTCCAGTTATGCATCATTGGGTGTTTTTTAAAAGCAAGGTGGCTCTGTAAAAACACGGTGGGATGTCAAGTGCAGCCTCTAACTCCATTAAGATATCTAGCAGACTCGTTTTTAATGAGAGCCACTAGAGATTAGTTGAAGGACAGCACAAAAGTACACCTCTTATATTGAAATATATTACTTCATAGGAGAATGAATGATATTGTTGCTGGTTGACATCTTTAGAGTGACTTAGCTCTGAGCCTCTAGAATGTGCTTTTGCCAGTTGCTGACTGACATGAAAGAGCAGACAGATGTCGCCTCTATTTAAGACAGACCAGTTATTGAAATGTTTGCACCAACCTGTGCTGCAGTTCGTCATGTTTTGTCCGTGAGTTAAGCCAGTGAGATTTGGTTTAACATTGAGGAACACCAATCTTACTTGTGCACCATGATTCTTGGATTTAAAATGTTGGGAAGCGGGTCTGCACTGGGACATAAAACACATTCTTTTCTTCTGATCCAAGTCACTCATGGGTTTTCTATCCTCTTACTGCACCAGTGGCAGAATATTATTGCCTTTCTCACAGACCAACAAAGGATGCAGGGCTCATCGCTATTGTGTTCTCCTAAAATGACTCGTTATCGCTCGTTGATGGGGAACACCGGTACAAAAAGAAAAAGAAAAAGAAAAACATGGTTTGGTACGTTTCAGTTAGGCAACATGTATAAAAACACGATTTTTTACTTTGCTCAGAATTTTACAAATAATCTTTTTCAATTTTAGAAATTAATTTTAAAATGGAAAAAAAAAACTGGAAAGTGTAGAACTGACTGGGGATTTGGTTTGATTTTAACAACAATATACTAACAGTATAGTCATTGAAATATCAGTGTTAATGTTATAGAAACTTGGAATTGATTAGGACATTTTAGACGCCATATTTTTCATGGCTCCACTTGAATAAGCATAAACAACCTTTGGGACAATCCATTACCAGATTTGTGAGAAATAGCCCAAAACCACTATATTAAAGACATGCACTTACAGTAAAGTTACGGGATTCTAAGAATATTAACTTTGTATCCTGCACTGCTGAAATATACTAATTTATATGGGAAGAGCCTTCTTTAGCTGGAATAATAAAAATTTCCTGAAAACTAACAAGAGCAACAGTGCCACTTTGTGGTAGCGGTATAGGCTCCATCCTGGGACAGGATGAGCCGATGCACACAACGCAGTCCATCTTCTGAAGTGTGATCTTAATGTGCATCTAGAAAGAAAAGAAGTTAACAGCAAATGTAAGTGGGAATGTGCAGTATAAATATTATGCATATAAAACAACACTTTGACACAAGTGTGCTCAAAACTGATCTTTTGGTTTGATTGGTATATAAATTGTAGCTTGCCAGTAATCCTTTCTGAATAAAATGTGTTTTTAGACAACATGCCTCCTTCTGTTTTGATTTCGTTTTTAGTTTCATATAATTCTAATTATAAATATGGTGAAAATGTGACCTTAAAGTAACTATAAGGAAATTTGCTGTAAAATAGCTCCTTTTGCATGTTATTCTAAATTTGAAATGACTAAAATAATCAACAGAGGAGATGGGGAAGTTTCACCTCGTCCCAGCCACCAGTAACCCCCAAAACCACCTCTGTGATTAAAAGATGTCTCAGTTAGACTTTTCTCCAAGCTGTGGAGACGTCTCCCTCTATGCAGAGAGCCTAGTAGAAAATCCTTGAATAAATCCCACAGGTAGACAGTTTTTTCTTTATTATTTCCATTTTCAAAGGTTAAAGCTGACTGCAGTCCATAGAGAGAGGTGAATGACCAAGGAAACAGTCTGTGGAAAACAAGCCAGGGAAACTTTAATTCAACACAAAAGACAAGCGAGGAAAAGTCCTGTGTCGCTTTGTGTTATCCAGAAAAAAAAGAAAAAAAATTGTTCCAGAATAATAAACCTAGGATTTATAATTTGCTTAGGCCCAGCGCCTGTATTACAAAGTCACACAGCTTTTTCCATTATGAAAGCAATAGTTTTGACTCTAACATCATTGTTGTTTGTAGAATAACAGTGACAGTACAACATTCGTGATTTCAACTTTTAAGATAAGACAGTCCTTTCAGTTGAAGAAATTAAATGATTTTTTTCCCCTCTTTCTTATTTCCTTTTGAATAGATAAAAAAAAAAAAAACAATAAGGTGCTTCTACCATATTAGCTCCTGCTCCCTTTGCACAGTTTATATTACATGTGCCTCAGGATCAGAGAAAAAATTATGCACTATTAAATTATCTATATTTGTCAAAGCTGATTATTGTATCTGTGCAAGTCACACCTAAAGTACAATAATATCAATATACCTAAGAGGCAAATGTTATCTCATTTAGAAATGTGCCAAGTGACTTAGTTTCTTAAAGCATATATGCCAGACAGCAAAGATTTACGACATTCATTTTTCACTAGTTCGCTGCTTCATCTTTCCAAGTTCCTTAGGTTTTCATATTCCCACCTGCCAATGCTATTTATACATCTGCATATAAATAGTTATGACAGAAGACGAATAAACCCTCTCAAATGCGGCTGCCTGTACCAAAACAATAACTCCCACTGCAAGAAGTGAACTGACATTTAAATAAAGTGAGGATAACTTTTTTTTTTCCTGTTCCAGGACCAAGTGGAATAAGTTTGAAATTTTGACCTTTAAAAGATTTTATGAAGCAGAAATGCCTCCGAAACAGAGAAAGAATCATCAAAAGATTATATATTACAGACCAAACTGATGCAATTCCCACTCCCACTTTTATCACCGTCTACTGAACACTTTGTATTAGTTTAATTAAACTAATACAATGAAACTAGAAGGTTTAACTGTAAACTGTTGTGGCATCATATAAAAATGAACTTACGACTTTTTTTTCTTAATTGTCTGTGGTTATAGTTCAATACAGACAGGGACAAAGACCTTCATCTTTGGACAAATGTCCTGTGGCCCCATGACACCAACATGGATCTGTTTGACCATAATATATTCTCCAAATGTAATATGGTGTTAGTGAGAAACTTGTGTAAGGAAATCCACAATGACTGACTGTGACACAGCTCAAAGGCAATGCTACCAAAAACCAAGAGAACATACTCTTCTTGAACTTCTGCTTTTGAAGACATTGAGAAATCTCTGACATTTTTTTTCTCTCATTACTTTCAGATTTAGTAAATATAAGTAATTAGACCTAAGGCAAGAGAAATGCTGAAATACCGAAGCGCAATCAGAAAGACAATGCTTGTCTGAACATACAACATCTGTGTTAGCTCTGTCTGCTTTTTAGTTTTTGAATTTTAATGTTTCCCTTCAAGCAACTGTACTTCAGTTTGGTGAATTATAAGATGGCTAGATTTGACTCAAGGTATTTCAAATCCCTGGGTGGTGATGGTGAAAGTTCTCTGATTTCACCTGACTTTCTCAGCACCACTTGATAAATCACCATAAAAATCTGTAACTTTTGAGCTCACATTCTACCTACACAATTTCTTATAACTATTTCCATCTAGAAAGGTTGTTGTTGATGACCAAATATAGAGCTTCATCTATAGAACCATCACTCGTTTGCAGCTTGTGGCAGGAGTACAGAGGAATTCACATTCATGTTTTTTTTTGTTTTTTGTTTTTGTTTTTCCCTTATGACTTAACTTCAGAAGTGGGATGTATATAGCTATGATGAGATCCAAGTTCAAGCATAGTTAAAAAGTTTCAGTTGAACTAATGATCATCAAAAACTGAAGTATTTTCATTTCACCTGTCCAAAAATAAAGAAGTAAAAGATTTGTGCTCAAATCAAGGACTTTAAACAATTTTAGTGGTTTTATTTTCAAATATGAAGATTCCCTAAAATTATCCTAGTAAAGATTATTTAACTTCCAGCCTTGAGGTTGTTAACTATACTGAAAAACCAAAGCACGCTGTCGATCTTAATGAACGGATGGACACACATGCATGCAAGTGTTTGTGTCAGAGAGGCAAATATCCCACTCTGTGGACTCGCTCTGATCAATTCACCGAAAAACGATAATGAAACCTGACACATTGCTGGATGTGTCTTTTGATTCTGAATCAAACCAACTCACCATGAATACACAAAGAGCCGCAAGACTGCCATCAAAGACAGGGCAGCCAATCACACGGCAGGATTGTGTTGAATCATCTGTATTGATACAGTAAGGGGATGTCATGCCTGTTGCACATGAAAAGGAGAGGCTCCTATCAGCTTTCAGCAGATTGCTCTGCTATATGTTACAGCCACAGAGATAAGGAATAACTCCCACGACAGCTCAGAGCTTCATCGACTGATTTAACTAAGCCAGAAATTTCCGTCATGTTGGATATGCAAACTGGTTTGTCATCATTATTTAGCCAAAGCAGATGGTCATCACTGGAAGCGGGGCCTTGCATGTCAATGACGTATTTAAAATCACTGCCTTCACAAGTGAACAAGCGTCATACACAGGTGAGATGTCAGGACTGTGTGCCATATGGAGTGAAAAAGCAGAAAATATTTGTGCTCAACAAAATAAGATCATTGATGGTGTAAACACAATCTCACTAGAGGCATATTCTGTAAATAAGTATTTTAGATTGATAGACTAAAAGCTTCTTTTTTTCATACTTTCATTTTGAGGTCTCAAAGTTACAGCGGGAAAAATACGTATCAAACACATATTACTTCCCAGTTAATGTATCTGGGACTAATATAATATATACTAATATATAAATAATAACACATGAGATATTTGAAAAATAAAAACAAACAAGCAACACAACAATCCCAAGCACACAGCCGAGGCAACTCTGAGTTTATTTCAGAGAAAGAAAATAAACTGACCCTGTCATTCACTTGGATTTAATCAAGCTAATTTATAAAAGAAAAAAAGAGCAGAATGCATAGAAGAGACTACAAGAAATATGTGAGTTTTATGTGAAGGACTGGCTCAAAATGGAATACATGAAACTAGTTTGTCCATACAGAAAATGCCTCCATTCTGCCATTACCAGTAAAATATTTTTTAAAGCCGTATGAAGTTCAGTAAGTATGTATTAAATATTCTTTAAGGCTGTCCTTATTGATTTTAGGAACAAATCATCTGTTTGTATGTGTTAACTGAGGAACGTTTTCATTTATTTACGACTGTATTAATCTTTTCCGTTCTTTGCCATGAATGTTCTGTAACTTTTGTGTGCTGCTGCCAGTCTTAACCAGGATCAATGGAGTCCAAAAAGAATAAAAACAATAATTGTGATTTAATTTTATGTTGTGGTGATTTAGATTCTCACTCATCCAGGATGTGAAACTTCTAAGTTCTATATTAGAGGACAACTAAACTTCTTCTCTGGTTTCTTGAAAAGGTTTCAGCTCTCATCCTGAAGGCATCTTCTGTACTGAACATGGCTGAATGTAACAGGCCTATGAACTGTAGTCAGAACCATCAAGGGCCATTAAAGTCACTAATGGGGCAATTAGGAGATGAGTGTCACTGACCCTACACTCTACTCCAGTCCGTCCTAAAAGTAACACCACTTTCAGGGGGAATCTGGTTCATCCCAAGGATAAAAGACTAAACACGAGCTCAGCGTTGTGGTCCGTAGTCTGCTGCTGAGACTAGACTACATTAAAAAAAAGCAATAAATGTAAAAAGGTGTACATTCAGCAGCCTGTCTTGATCCACTGTGGACAGGACCGTCTGACTGCCTCACCTCCGTCAGACTGCCCCAGGGCAGCCAAGGCTACTATTCGGTAGCTTATCATCATCAGTGTGTGACTTTGAGTGTCCCACTAAAAGCATTATATTAGTCTAATTTTATTCTTTTAAAAAGAAAGTATCCTAACAATTAAATCAATAAAGTTTTAGCCCTTTGTTAAGGAACTACTGATATCTCAACCCCACTGAGAGCAAGTAATCAATATTCAAAGTACAATTCCCTATGGAGGCTCATATTCAGTCAGCATTTATCCGTTTTTGACTTTAATCTTTTTTCCAAGGTAAAATGATTACATGTTTACAAAAACTGCTCACATTTTTTATTTTTATTTTTTTTTTGTTGAATGCCCTGAACAGATTTCACCTCGGCCCCAATCGTTTTGTGGTCACCAGCAGGTCTTTTAATGCTTCCAAGAGCCTGCTTTTCTGAAAAAGTGTGAAAAGCAATTCAGTCTCAAACATTTGCTTCTAATCAGTTTTATTGCCGTCTTCTTCTGTGAGTTACAATGTCAGTAGAGCATTTTTGAAAAAGGACGTCTGAAATTTTAAGACATTTAGTTTTATTTTACGGATGGGCTAATAAGTGCATCAGATAAAAAATAGTTTAAGACACGGCATCTTTATAATAAAAATGTAGAAAAGCTGGTAGTGTATTTGTGAAAATAAAATAAGGAAACATTTTTATTGTTCAGCAAGCCTTCATGCATGCACATATTGATAAAACCCAGCTCACTGTGTAAAAGGCAAGGGCATGCACTGAAGTTTAATTAACATTAATCAGGATAATAGAATTGCCCCAGAAACTGTATAATCCTTTGGACCAAAGTGGTGGCTGCATGAAGAAAGAACATGGTCGGAGAGAAGAAAAAATAAATAAATAAATTACGACCATTACAGACAGAAAATGAACAAAAAGAGTTCATGAAGCAGTTTAATGGTATTACATCCTCCCAGAGAACAGTACAAGTAAAAAGTAAAACTGTTGGAGAAATGATGCATTAAAGGCCACACAGAGAGAGGAAGGGTCTGAGTAAAAGTCTGTAGGCGTGATTTCTGCAACGGCTGTCTCATTAGGGATGTGTCGCTTCCTGGCAGTGATCCAAATTAGGACAGTGGCATTACGCTCAAAGCTCAATACAGCTGCTGAGCTGACTGCGAGACAAGAACAGGCCTCACTGGACTGCAAGTTAACTTCCCCAAACCAATTCTTTCCTCCTTTCACATCAGGGATCTTAGAAAAAAAAGTGAAGCTACAGTGAGGATTTATGAATTTCTGCTTAGACATCTATGTAGTTAGTACATTTTGATATGAAGCTTAGCAAAATATCTTATTTTTCTTCTGAAGTGTTTTACAATTAAGCCAAAGTCACTCTACATGCAGACCAGTATGCAACCTGAGGTTAAGTGCCTTTGCCGACATCAACATGTGGCAGGAGAGACAGAATTGAGCCTAAAACCGTTCGATTGCACTATCACCACTCAACCCTCTACGCTGGTTGCTCTGTGGCAAAACCTCACACTAAAATGTGTTTTCCTTAATTGTAAGTGGAAAATCGTCATGATTAACAGAAAAAAAGAAGTCTTTCAAATGTTTATTTATGTGTAATTATCACTAAGTGTTCCACTTAGTGAAAAAGTTTCTGACATAAAAGAGCCTTTCAGTAACATTCTAATTTATTGAATGGGTCTGTGGGACAGGCGTCCTGCATGCATGTTTTAAACATGTCCCTGCTCTGCAACAGCTAATTTAAATTGTTGAAGTATCTCCTTGCTTATGTCATTATGGTTTACAGAGGCCTAATAATAAACTATTTATTTGATTCAGTTGTGTTAAACCAGTGGAAACATCAGGAATATGCAAGACACTGCAGTTTGAGGTTTTGGTCAAACTGATTTGGTCCAATAGAGTGTCCAGATAGTTTGATTTCAGATAACTGGGAAAAAAAAAAAAAAAAAAAAAAAAAAAAAAAAAGGGGTACTTGTGATAATATGTTTTTTTGTGTTTTTTCCACCTGCAAAATTTTGGTAATTG
>NW_015115327.1:20739-35716 GCF_001443285.1 Poecilia latipinna
TGGGTTTTGGGGTTTTGGAAAAATTTTTTGTGCCAAAAGGGGGGCCCAAATTTTTTTTTTTAAAAAACAGGGAAAAAAAAAAAAAAAAAAAAAAAAAAAAAAAAGAGTGTTAGTGTTATACATTAGTTTCTAAGGTTTGATCTCACTCAATATTTCTGTTGATCCAAGTTACGGAGTAGACTTAACATTTTGTTCATCGTGTGTGAGCAGATTTTAGGGAAGCACTTACAGCTCTGACAATCCTGCAAGTTGGGATTGATTTTCTACCTCTGCACAGATTCAAACAGGCTGTGTCATAGAAAACAAAGACATTTCACAGAGAGCATGTTTTAGGCTGTGGGGACAGTAAGGATGAGCTTCCAGGATAATAGCTGTGACTGAACATTCCTGAAAGTCACCTCTGCCTTGTTTATTCGAGCCTGAAGATAACTGAAGCGGTGTCACTCGCTCTTCCACATGAAGGCTGCCTAAAGTACTAGACTATAATTGTCAATAAATGGCACCTAGTGAAACGGACTGAATTCCTTCTTCTTTTACTCTGACTTCTTATTTCTCCATCTGGAGCGCTCATCCGCTCTGAGCTCAGGAGCTGTTCTCCTTTAGCTTATGGATTGCAGACTTCTGCATCCCTGAATTAGAAGAAAAACAACCAATCAGTGACTGTGTCACGTGGGAGAGTAAATGGCACTCATTATCTCTGCGGTTGTTGATAGTCACCATCAGAGCTCCCGGGAAGATTTTACTGAAATAAAACCAGTAATTTGAATAAACAACAACAAAATTAACAAAGAAGGCACCCTACCATCTCTTGTTGCAAACTGCAATTTCATCAGTGCTATTTTTGTTCTGCAAAATAACGAGGCTTATTAAATTGTCATAATTAGTAGAAATCTTCCTTTTAGTGTTAACATTTAAATGTGATTTGTTAGGATAATGCGTTATGTTGTTGGCCCCAGCTTTTCATTGTACTAACTTACGTCAAGAAAAAAAAATGATCAATGATTTTGTTCGAAATTGTTTTTGACCTTATTACCATTAACTCTCCCTCAGTCTCAGAATATTTCACACCTTCATGATCTTGTGAGTGATCTTGTCTTTTCATGGCATCATCTTGTCTTCCGTCCCACAATGCCCCAGTTGTGGCTGATTATTTCTACTCAAGTCATCAAGCAACAGCAGGAACCTGAAGCAATGCCAAATCGTCCAACTTGCTTGCATTATTCAGCTCTTCTTGTTGTTATGCTACTAATGGAAAACTAAACAATTCTGAAGTAAAGACACATCTTATCATTAAAACATCTGTTGAAATAAAGCAAAACCTGCATTACCTTTCAGTCTAAATCTCAGCTCCCCTCCGGGAGATACTCGTCAGCCGATGAAACCATCCAGCTTTTTGATTTGTATACATGACGGCTCTCCGCAAATGAAAAACACGTCGGGCTGGAATAATCCGAGAATTATCCTTTAAGTCCAGTCTTTCACTTCAGTGCCTTTAATGTTAACTACAAGAAGCTCTGACACAGCTGTAGCTGTAAACATCGAGGCTGATAATAATGAGGAAAAAATGTAACAGTGGATTACATGCATGCTTCGTTTTCCTTTTAATCCCCGTGTGAGTGGAGGTAATTTGAATCCTGAGCAGGAACTGCCGACTCTGCTACTAAGTGTAACAGCAGCTACTGAGAGGTAATTAAAGAATGCAAATACATAAAGTTGCTCCTGCTGGATAATGCAGATGAGGTGGACTATAAACTGCAACACAATGTTTGTTTGTTTGTTTGTTTTTTTATCTCAAAATGAAGTCAATGTGAAAATAAAGGATAAAAACAAAAACATTAAGGTAATAAAAATATGGAGCAGGCTGCCCATAAAGTATGAAATGATGCTTGAAATACTCAGTATACATATATTTTATTGGGAGTTTTTATATGGAAGACTAGGACATAATTTCTAAAATTATGTCTTAGAGGAAGGAAAATGGTAAAAAGTTATTAATTTTTAGTTTGCCTGATGAATCTGGCAAACTGAAAAGGTTGGTGATTCTTATTACTACTAAGCATAGTAGTGGCAGCATCATGCTCTGAGAATATTTTTCTTTAGCATGCCTTGGGAACAAAAAGGCAGACGAATCTTGCAGAGAGGTTTAATTACAATCCTCCAAACTGAAAATGGAGAGAGAGAGAAATGCTTACCATGGCAAGGAGATGAAAACACAAGAAATATGAGCAGTATGAGGGAACCGACAACTAACAAAACAGAGATCATACATACACAGTGGAAGGTGATTACTGGCGTGGCGAACAAATTAGTCTGATTCCAAAACTTGTGCAAGTGAGTGAGGAGCATGAACTGAGGGGGAATCAATTATTTAAAAATGATTACATGGGGAAACATCGAGCAAGATAAACTAACTGAGCAATGGAAAAGCAGATTACATTAACATATGTTGAGAAAATATAAAAATATAATATGTAATGAAAAGCAAACTGACAAAACTCAAAATCATCAAGAATGTGAAAAGGAAACTGGACAGAATTAATGAGAAGGTGGATGGAGCAAAACACATAATAGGTAGAAAACATTTTTTTAAAGATGAAAAGCACTCCAGACTGGGACGGAGGTTCACCTTCATGTAGGAGTTAACGTTTACGTTCTCTCCATTCAGTCTGACGGAGCTCGAGGTGTTTTACTGCTTTGTAAACCTTGTGGGCAGAAATTTACGTCTGTAGATGTTCAAAGCGGGCAGAGAAATGCCTCAGAAGACTTGCAGCTGTAATTGTAGCTGTAAGTGATTGTATATAAAGTATTGATTCGCTGGAGCTTTTGTGAGGCTTTTGCAAAGGACTGCAGATGGATGGGAGCATGTAGACATCTGCTTTTAGGTTTCCACACACGTGAAGCTCGATGCAGTATAATCTCTTCTTTAAATAAGACAATGAATTTATCTCCATGCACACTTTTGCAGTGTCATGTATTTCAGAGCAACTGATTTATGTTTGCATAAACTTTGTAAAGTTACAAATATAGAAATACATACATATATCTATTTAGTGTGATTTATATTTTCCTTATAAATACATCCATTATTCATGGGAGCATAAATTGGGGCAAAGAAGAAAGCTTTCACTTTCTTGAAAGGAGAGGAAGCGCGATATTTCCACACTGCTCTTAACTAACTAGGTGCACTCCCTCAGGTTTTAAAGGAAGGCTTTGGTACGGTAAGAAGAAATGCGGCGGAGATACGCAAGCTGCAAAAGTTGGAACAAGAAACTTTCTTTCCACAGAGAAATACTGGATTTCATAAATTAGAGTACAATGAAGTTGCAGCACGCACCTTCTGATGAAGAGAGTTGCCTGTGGGATGAGAGAGCTGAAGCAACTTTTTTGTTTCCCCGCTCCTCTGACAGAAAGCCACACTAACAAGCCGACTTGTTTACGAGCCCGAAGGAAGGCCTTTCTCAGAGCGCAGAGGACAATTTAGTCCCAGAGCTTGGCCTGTGAACGCGTAGTTGACTGTGAGGCGTCTAATGTAGCATATCAAATACAGGCAGAGCCCAGGGGGACAGGAGCCGGTGCGCCGCTACTTTAGGCACCTGTCCAAATGCCTGGCAAAAACTCAGACAGTTTAGAGTGCTCTTCATATGCTGGGGGAGAAGATAAATAGTGCCAAGAAACAACTTGCATCAGAGATGAAAACGCCAACACACTCCGGGGAAATTCAACCTATATTTGACATCAAGCAGTTTTTTTAAAAAGAGGTTGCAGGTCTATAAGAAGCCGTTCTGCTAGTTACAATGAGCGTTTCCCATCCTGGTTGCTCTCCCTTCGAAGGTTAAAGATTAAAGCCTGAAGTGGTTTCGACCTTTGGCTACGTGAAGGTGGGATTTCAGAAACAAACAGATGAACAACAACAACAACAAACAGTTTCACTTATCAGAAACAGGAGCAGAAACAGCAGTTTCAGCAAACAAAACAGCTCATTATTCACTTTCACCAAGTTTCAAACAACAGAGGAAGACTTCTCTGCAGCATGATGAAAGGAACCATCCATCAAATATTGTCATTCTTCATACTGAAGATTCGCTGATCTATTCAAACGTGTACATTTTTAAATCACTTTGTATCTGCTGTCTACACTTCCTGTCACTTAACCTTCACTCATAGTGCCGGTTAAATTTGAGGGTTTTAATCATTTAAATGAACAGTTTTTTTGTCTTTTTTTTTTCATATCATAAACATCTTCAATGAATAAGTCCTCCTGGATAATTAACAACTTTTCTTGCCCTAACTGGCAGATTTTACAAAGTTTTAACACAGTGAAAGTCGGGGCTTTGCAGAAGCTTAATGTCAAGCTGCTGTTCCACTGTTTGCTATCTCGAAATCTTCGCTGGCAAATTGAAAAGGGTTTTATTTTTTTGTTTTATGTCGGCGTAAAGGGGACAAATGAAGAACATATCCCTGCTGAAAGAAAGCCAAAAACCTAACAATGTGTGTTGCCGCCACCATTAATGTTTCACCACAATGTTTTGTCAAGGGTGTTCATTTTCTGCCATTCAATGAGATTTCCATATGAAGCTAAAAGTTATATTTTGGTCTTTTCTCACCAGGGCACCTTTGCACACAGGTTTTATGTTTTCCTACATACCTTGTCGCAAACTGAAGATTTTATAGCTTTCAACAATTAAAAAAAAACTAAATAAAACAGACTTTTGTCCCTTTTCAGTTCCTCATCATTTTTTGTGGAACAACCACGCTTTAACAAGCCTGAAAATGTATAAAACATTTTTGTGCCAGTAGGAGTCAGTAGGAAAAAAAAAGTGTTTTGAACTATAATGCTTCAAAATGTACACTGCTCAAAAAATAAAGGGAACACTCAAATAACACATCCTAGATCTGAATGAATGAAATATTCTCATTGAATACTTTGTTCTGTACAAAGTTGAATGTGCTGACAACAAAATCACTCAAAAATCATCAATGGAAATCAAATTTATTAACCAATGGAGGCCTGGATTTGGAGCCACACACAATAATAAAGTGAAATGTTCCCTTTATTTTTTTGAAATAAAGGGAATTTATTGTATTTAGTTATTTGGTTATTCTTTCATATCCAGTACCGTCTAATGTTTTCTTCTTTCTGTTAAAGCTCTCCAAGAAATCATTGGAGAGCTTTCAAGATGTTAATTGGTCAGAATATGTGTTAATTGGTGAGTTCTTCTTGATGTTTAAAACAGGTTAATGTTTGGTCCTGACATAGAGCCAATATCTGCATTGTGTGGTATTTCTGTAAAGCTGAAAATACTAGAAGTAAGCTGCTGCTCAGGCAGAAGAAATAACTGAGTTTAGTTTATAATTATCACATACTGCGAAATCTGAGTGGTGTTTTCTGGGTGGCCTTGTAATTTTTAATGTACAGTTGATGCAGGAACACTGAAAGGATAAATGCCATATTTGTTCTGTGTGAAAAACGAACAACGCATACACATAGCAGGGTTGGATAGTGTCAGAATGCTTTATGTGGTGAAGTCAAACCCATTCATAACATCCAGCAAAGTGGAGAGCTCTCTGCAGGAGGTAAACATATTATTATCCAGGTCTACCACAGAGAGCAGAATGCACAGAGCAAAAACAGGGGGATTTATTACAAGGTGTAAACTGAAAGGACTTCTCTAAAATCATGATCAAAAGACACACCGGCTCCAGAATGGCATTCTTTTGATGGATGAAGTTGAACGCACAGTTACTGAGGAAAAATGGGCTTGGAATGGATCACAATTCGACACGAGAAAATCCTCTGTAAATAACATAAAGGCAGTGAGAGAGCATGGCTTCCAAAGACACTGGGTGTTTATTGATAATGTTTTCTCAAATTTAGCTGAATGCTGCACTGCTAAGGTAAATCTGGTGGGTTTGTTTTTTAAGTTACATAAAATAATCATTTGGGATTTTTGCCCAATCTCAAAGTGACTGTAAACAGTCCCTCTGCAATGGAGGGCAGCTCTTGTAAAGAAGAATTCAGGCTTCAGGCTGAATTTTATTTATTGTTGTGCTAATTAAACCATTTACATATGAGTAGACAAAAAAGGTCCATTTATCCTCCCTCTGTTGCCTCTGTGAATAGTGACTAATGGAACAACTCTAATAGATGTTCACTTTGGGTTCATGAGTATGGTAATAGACTAATTACTGATACCCCTTTTATCTACTTAGCTATTTGTACAATTACCAAATCATCATTTTCCATATTTGTTAGAGACGAATACTTGACTCTTTCAACCACTGTATCACTGCTGTGATGATAAAGGGTTAGCTTGTAAAGAGTAATGTCCTCATGTTCATTCATCAATAGGAGGAACATCTTGAGTCCTTAAAAGTTGTTCAAGCTGTACATTTTCAGATTTACCAGTTTGCAGGACTAAAACTTGCTGTGTCTGACTCCTAGCTGCTAATTTTCTTGGGAGGTTTGATTTGAAATTCAAAGCATTCCCAGCTGTTTGATCACTGAATCTTGTAAGCTCTAATTTTAGGTTTACCCTCTAAACGTTCAGCATTTCTCTTACATTTTACACACTTACACACGGTTTGACAGAATTAGCATATGCATGTGTTACCACAGCTCAGCATTAAGAGGAGATGAGTTAGAGTAAATATTGCAACTTAAGACTAAGATTTCTTTTAATATCTCGGTGCAATCATGAGCCCTGTATAGACCAATATCATTCAGGTAGGAATTAGGCAACCATAACCCTATGTGAGAAAACAATATAAAATAGTACATTGTTGTATTGTAAGAGGGAAGAGAACTGATTCTCACACACCGAATCATCAAAAAATGATGAAGTACTGAACCAAAACCGAGTCAACAGTTTGTAGAACCACCTTTTCTGAAAATATGGACCAAAATCTTACGCAAAAATTATATTTAGATTTCACTGAGATAAAAATCTGCTTGCAAGCAGAACTAATGTTATGCTCTTGCGATATTGCAGCCCGAGCTTGTTTCTATGTTGCACTTTTAACAAATATCTGTTTCCATGGATACACAACACAACATGAGAAGGAGCATAGCATCTCACAGGTAACAGGTGCGGTTCTGCAGGCCGACTCATTGCCACATGAAGAGCAAGAGTGTTGACAAATTAAATCAGTTACAGAACCTGTCATAGTAATAACGGTTCGTCCTGAAAACTTTCAGAACCGCTGCAAAGTTCATGCAGTGTAAGTCGCATGACCTTTGTTTGAGTTCAAAATAAAACTAAATCCTTCTCAGGAATAACAAAGAGACACACACAATAACACCTTCTGTCTCAAAAACAAGCAGGCAATTAAAAAGGTACATTACCAACACCTTCAAGTTTTGAAGCTACATTAGAGATTAAGACAGAAGCAATGGGAAGCAGAAAAAAAAATGACTCAAGATAAGCAGAACAGCTTTACCATCAGGCCAACCATTTCACAGCAGCATCTCCAATCAGCGAGCTTTCAAGTTGAAGAAGTAGTCTAATGGTCACCTGGATCGGGACGAAAAGGGCCCTTCTTTACATCTCACAAAACGTTGCACAGGCTTTCACATGCACATGTGAGTTAGCTGTGATGATAATCATTGCTGCAGAAAAAAAAAAAATCAAAATCTGATGGCTACTAAGAGCTCTGTCCAGAGAAGACATGATGTTAGGTGCCGACTCCGGGGTGCTGATGTTCTGGGATTTCTCCAGGACTTTTTTTTAGCCCTGAATATGAACCACGTGGTTTCTGTAGCCTAATTGGTATGCAGGTGATGCATGAGCTCAGCATTTCAGAGAAAAGGTTTGGCTGGCGACTGTGTGAAGCGCTGATGCAGTGGAAAGAACATTGCTCAATCATTCCCCAGCAGGTGCAGCGAGACAGCGATGGGGAGCCTGAGCAGACTGTGAGGGAAATCAAAGAATGAAGCAAATCGAAGACAGTATGCTGGAGTCAAAGAGGCAAAGAAGCCCAGGGAATGAAGGATTCTGACTTGCTGCATGCTGCATAACTTTGAAAAGGCAGTTGGCTTCATACGAGCTGATCTACATTTGAACATGTTGAGTAAAAGTAATGTGATTGCTTACAGCACCCTCCGCTCTTCACTAAAACGGAGTAAAAAGTATGTAAAAGTTTTCCTGGGACCATCAACCAACAGGGATGTTCACCAATCACTTTGTCCATTATTTCTGCACGACTATTTCTGAGATTCAAAAAATTCACCATGCCATTCACTTTCACATGTCTACCATGAATGGAATATAGAAACAGACCCACAGCCTCACAGATCTTCCACTGTGCCTTGCAATGGGTTTGTACCCCTTGTTTCCTTCCACACCCTTTCTGGTCAATCTTAGTCTCATCTGACCAAAGCAAAACGTCTCCAGTTAGAGTCCCATTTTCTTTTTTATGAAGGGATTTAGTGAACTGCTCATATTGTGGGACAGAAAACAATTTTAAATGTCATGTCTCCCAATCACGTGGCTGGCCTATCCTGCTCTGAAACACAGAACATAATACGCAGGTTTCAGTCCAGGTATTTAACACGGAGAAATCGTATCTCAATAAATACTGTTAATTGTCTGCTGCAGTTTTATTATAGACTAGTTGCCACTGCAATTTGTTTTTGTTGAGGCAGCTTTTCTAATATTTCACTAAAATCTGCAAGTACAATGTTGTGAATTTGGGTGACGCTTGGCAGCAAAGATGGTGACAAATTAACCAGCACTTGAGCTACATTTGCAAAGCTTGGCATGAAACAGCCAACTCTATTTTCAGGCCATGGACGGAAGCCAAAGCAGAGAATTTATTTATTTATTTATTTATTTTTTCCAAATGCGGAAAGACGGACAAGAAAATGTTAAATGCTGTTTAGTTCCAAACAAAGCATGAATTACTAGGTCATAGCTCCAAAGAATCTAACCGATTTAATGATTTCTTCTCAGGTTTCTGAGAGATTCTGCCTCAAACCAACAATGTTAGAATATTGCTAACACTGTAATTCTGAACCACAAAAATGTGTGACTCTTTTCTCACAGCTTGTTCAAAGTAGAACTGTTGCACCTTGATGTTCAAAATGTATGAAGGAGGAGAGAGGTGTTAACACTAAGCCGGGAGCGGAGCTGTGCGTGTGTGTTTGCGTGGGTGTATGTGTGTAAAAAGGACAGCTTGTATGGTGGATACTTACATCAGTAGGCAGCAACACTGTCTCTTCACTGTCAGAGTACTGTGGAAAACCAAGTTATTATACGATGAGTAGCAAGTCATTTTTGTTAAGGGAGGATGAATCCTAAGAAAGGAACGAGACGTACTGGCAAGATAAAAAGTCGTTCTACAGGTGAAATGAAGAGGATGTGATCAAAACGGTTGCAAAGGAGTAGTTCAAAAGTTCAAAAATAGAAAATATGATTAAAGAGTAATACTTCAATCTGGAAAGACTCAGACGGAGAAAAAGGAATAATTAAAAGGATTAATGACAGGAATGAATATCAGTTCTTTGGCGCCCGGGCCCCGGCAGCTGATTTGAGCTGAGATTTGATGTGAACTCGATGAACATCCCGATAACCGATTAGGGATGCTCTCCCCCGGGGCCCGACACTGGTGGTGGAGGTCAGGAAAGGGTGCCATCCTGGAGAGCCGAAGGATGTGGGTGGAGAAGGGGAGGTGGTGGGTTGAACGCAGCTGGGAACCGGCTGACGGCTTGGGTGTGGATCCTTTTATGCAGAGCTTGATTGATGATTGGACACGCCAGGTGAGGTCCAGCGCTGAGGTCGGAGATGAGCATGACGCCGATGGGCGAACTTTTGCTATTAGCTCCATATCATGGAACACTGTGGTTCTTTTTTTGGCTTTCTCTGAACATTCTTGCAAGGTTTAGTGAATTCATAAACAATATCTCAGTGGAAAGAAAAAGAAAACTTGCAAGTTGTTTGTACATTTCTTTAAAACACTGTAAATACACAAAATGTAAAATAAATACATTTTAGAGGATAGGAAAAAAAAACAGGTTTGCAACTTCAATGCCTGATGTATAGGAACATCAGAAAAATATAATAATAATAATAATAATAATAATAATAATAATAATAATAATAATAATAATAATAATAATAATAATAATAATAGTTACATAAGGAGAAGAATTGTTGGGGAAAGAGAGAAGTGGTTTGTTAAATGTTTAGTGTCACAAACATTTGATGACAATGCATTTGCAAGGTGAGCAGGATTTGTAGTTGAGGTTTGGTGTTGCTTCCTAATATTAATTAGCAGCATTTATTTGAAAAGGGTAGGCACAAACATTTGATCATTTTAAGAAAAAAATGATTGTATTTAATAACATGCTGAGGTATTGGTTTACTTTACTTTTACTAATCTCTAGAAGTCATGGAAAACTGCTTTAGCCCTCTGGAGGTTCCCCAGAGATTGTTTAAAAAAAAAAAAAACAACAACAACTGAATATTTAATGAAGACTGGGAAACTGCTAAGAGTTTATTTTTTGCTATTTTAAATATAAACATTATTCATACAGAGGTCCTTCTGGTGGGTCTGCAAAGCTGCAGGTGGTGTACACAAACACCAAAATGCCTAATGCTATTTGCAGATCATTCCAACATCAAATGTCAGGCGAAAACTGACCACAGCTTCAGATTTCAGTTGTTTTATACATATATCCCCAGACCTTTACTTTTCTCAGCAGTTTCTGACAGTGTTAAAAAAAAATAAATAAATAAAAAAAAAACTATACCCACCACCACCACCACGGTAACAAGCAGATATTATGGCCAAGTGTCAAACCCACACAGGCCTGTTATAAAACCTGTCCACATATGGCGGGGGAAGTTATTAAATTATACTGCTGCTGCTTCACAAGTGTGGATACCTGGGAATTCAATACACTGTCTCTTAGATGGAGGAAGTTCTCACTCAATAGCTGGTTATTTTGATTCCTGCAAAGATCCTAATATGAAGCAGATTAACGTGCAACGATTGTTCTGCTCACATTTATGAATTAAAAGGAACAGCTTATTCTAAACAACAGTGATCTAGTGGGAGACAAAATTCCAACACAACTCTACTAGCCGCACTGAAGATGTACACGAACCCACAGACGGGGCAAATTGATCCAGATGTTCAAGGAATCAGGCATGTCGAAAGCCTGAAAGGAGTTGAAAAAGAAAAGTAATGCTTTTAGCTCCAACATCAGCAAGTCAGGTCATCTTGACACTAAAAGCACTAATCTGAACGAAGAGGGAGCGAGCCTCTCTATATGGCTGACACACTGTAATTTCTCAGGGGCTCAATATTTTGTTTACATCTTTATGTAAGTGGTTTGTGGACAGATTTGACATTTTAATAAACTGCAAAAAAAGAGTGCTTAGTACTTTATAAAAACCATAAATACCAAAAAAATTCGTTTAGTGTTGATGTTGGTTTATTGAGAGAATTTTGCGTCAAGAAAAAAATTTAATAAAACAAAAAAAAAGACTTTATTTCTCGAAAACAGCATGTTATTAAGGACAACTTTTCAATTCCAATAGTTATTTGACCTCAAGTTGTGGCAATTATCTTTTTCTTGATATTGAGCTCAGTCCGATTGTAACCTTGACCAAATTAAAGGAGATTTAACTAAAAAAAAAAGCAAAAATAGAAGGATTATTGAGTTTAGCAGCAGATATCTCCCCCAAGAAACACCAGAATCAACTTTGTGACTTTAAACCACTAAATACATTTTTTTTTTTTTTTTGCCTTGTGTTGCTTTCCTCACAAGGCAAGCCGATGTGAGGAAAGCAACCAATTTAAACAAACTTCACCAATTCTCATACAAAGAAGAGGGTCACACATTCAGCCAGAATTGTGCCATGTATTTTTATATTTGGGTCTATGTATATAAATTTGACCATATTCAATGTAGCAACAATTCTTGGCTGACTATAGCAGAAGATATCCAGGTCTTGCTAAGGGTTATAAACAGACTTAGAGCAGAAGTAGCATTTTCTTGTCACTATAGTCGGAAAACACCAACGTAGAGAAATTATTAAAGTATTTTTTACATTCACATTGGAAATTTCTCCAGAGATTCCTGAGCAGTAAATGCTTCTGACAGTTTCTGCAATCTTTATTGTTATTATTAGGTTTTGTAAACAGCAGCTTTTGGTACCTTTCAGCTCCAGCAGCAAGGATATTTATGTTTGAGTCAAGTTTCATTTCTTTGCATGTCAGGCCCTTGTAAGCAATTTTATTGCAACTCTTTTAAATGGGGCAGTTTTGTTGCAGTTTAGACTGTATAAGGCTTACTTACAGCAGGGCAGACATTTCTTAATTAAATTATATTAAATAGCGTCATTAAAACCCACTTAATATTTGACTGGGGACTTGTTTTCATTCTGTTGTCCAAGTCGGCAGTGGTGACTTTTTGTGTTGATTGTGAGGACAATTTTAAAGCTGATATATATATATATATTTTTTTTTTAATCATTTCCTGAAATGTATGTGGGAGCAACACAAGCATTTAATCATTTTTAGAAGAATAAAGAAACACAAATTGCATTTTTAATGATGTTATGAGTAACATAAAATACAAAAACATCCCCTCTGAGAGATTAGGCTCTTGCAAGTCAGTATTTTTTTTTTCCATTAACTAAACACCACACCTCTCTGGCTTATATGTTTTGTTTTCTCACTTTTTTCTTTTCTTTTCTCTGTAGCATTTCTATTTATCTGTGCCCACGTCTGGTTTTGTTAATGGGTAAAAGCGTCTTTACTTTTTTTTTTTGACATATAATAACATTTTCCTGGATTTTAACTGCTTTTGCTTTTCAGCATAGTACTCAATTCTGAAGTTAAATTGTGGCATGTTAAGTAAAACTGTCTGCTGCTCCCATCATCACTTTTGGTGTAATAATTTATGATTTCTGTCTCTTTTCAAAGCGAGCTCACACATCAGTAATGCCAATTATGTTGCAGCAGTCCCAGCTCTTTGTTCACCACTTTGCCCTCAGATGTTTGAAAATTGTGTGAGGTCATGTAAACGTTATGGTTATGGTGAAGATGAAATACCTTTGTCTCTTTTATTTGAATGAGGCAACTCTAAACACACCCATAAGTGACCATCATGTTGTTTCCTATGGAAACTGTACTAACTGCCAAGCATGGTGGTGGTGGTGTCATGCTGATGACGTCTTCGGCTGCCAGTTCTACTGGTGCATTGTGTGAAACGGGTGTAACAATGAAGATGTTTAGAGTGCTTTCAATAACATTCAGCTTACACTGTTTTTATCATTTTTGTCCCCATGTATAGCTTTGACCTGCCCTGTCACCATCAAAATTTTATTGTTTTGATTTTTTTTTCTTCTTCTTTTTTGGAATAACACCAGCAATACTCAAATCTTTCCTGCCATTTTCTCTGTTTTCCTCACCAAATGACCGGAGAGTTCTGGGCTCTCACCTGGACAAAGACAACTATCAATTCACTAACAGTTTTCTCAGTATGACTGACAGGATATTTAGAATTACTACACTCTTTTAAATGGCTATCTGGATTATTAAAAAGTTGTCTCCCTGGATTAATTTTAGCAACTCCGTAAAGCCGGAGGTGATTTTGACATTAAAAAAAAGGTAATCGTGTTTTATATTTATTATAAGCCTCGTCTCCCCTCAAACCTTTCCAGTCACCCACAGCGGTACACATGCAGCACTTTCGCTCGTAACCAATCCCAATGATTTGTCAGCCATGTGTAGTCAAGTGAGCTCTAATCTGCCATATCTGACAGCTGACAGCGGTGACTAAGTGCCCAAACACTCGGTATCGACTGTTTCCTGGGGGCAGCTGCCGCTGATGAACTGGAAAAGGTAACAATGTTGTCCTCCAGGGAGAGATGCTCTGGCCCTCCCCACTTTCATTCACCAGAGTGGCCAGTGAATCAGGCCGAGGCGTCACATCAGTTGTCATTCTGTCCTTCCTGATCCTAACAGAGCACGCAATCAGCATCCAAATCAAATCCCTGAGGGAAACTCCTCTGATTATGGGTTTTCTGCATGTGATTGTGTGAGTTTTAAAGTTTATATATTTGTTCATCCCCCTCTGGCAAACTTCTGACTCAAATGTGTGTTTGCAGCCTTTCCAGCTGAGAGGGCACTGCTTTCCCAGGCCAGAACAAACCAGATTAGTGGGGGATAATCCTGATTTAACAGGGTTTTTATATATTTTATTTAAAGAATTTGTCTCCTCTGGATTACCGTCTCATGAGACTGATGCATCGCGCATCAAATTTTGATTGAAAAGTCGTCTAATATGAATAAAGCGCATTAAAAACCATTTCACTGGTGAAGTGGGAATTTTGCTCCAAAAATTGGCCACAAGGTCTTTTAGGAGGTGGGACTGCTGCAGTGATACAATGCAGTCGGCTAGGTATCCTTAGATGGAAAACTATTTTTTTAACGAATTTACATAATAAACTATGCATTATTGCATTGTTTAATATAAAATGCTGAACAAATTAATGAACAATTGAAGATTATTATAACTGTTACAATTTGAAGGTGCAATATGTTTGCTGGGAAGAAATTGGAATAAATCATCTGTCCAATAAAGTGAACATCATGCTTGACCGACTGAACTTTTATGAATAATTTTAGTCAATAGTAGTAGTACACAAGAAGCTGGAGTAAAATGTGTTTTCTTTTTCAACTGTGACATTTTATATATACTGTTTTTATTGTTTTATTTTTTCTAAAATAAATTTATTGTCAGAAACAGTCATGTTGTTTCTGCAGTGCAGTGAAAAAGTCCAGCTCTTATATAGATTTCTTTTGTTTTTGCTTTTGTCACATTAAAACAATTCAGAGTAAACAACTTCAATGTCAGGCAAAGCTAAATAGAAAAAGACTACCCAGGTTAACCTGGCCCTTTGTGGGAACATAATCATCCAACCCAGTAAATCATGAATAATTGTATTTCACTGTGTGTATATATATA
>NW_015115327.1:39624-70062 GCF_001443285.1 Poecilia latipinna
GTCATGATTTACTTTGCTCTTGCTCAAAACCCCTCCAGCGTAGAAACAACAGTCTATCATTCCTCTTCAGGAACCTAAAAGATTCATTAACAAAGATCACAAATGCTTGAAAGTATACATGGATTTATATGGTTCTGTAAGTTAAATAAGTATAATAGTAGCAACAGTTCCCTTGAAAGTAAGGAAGGAAATGGTTGGAATCCACTAGATGTTGTGAAGGTGGTGCTGAGGAAAGTCTGGAGCTCTGGATGCTATTTAGATGCTCAAAAATGACTTTTTTAATATGATTTCTTATTTTTCTGTTCCTTTGTTGTACTGGTTGACATTTGTAACCTGCTTTGTTTTGTAAATGAATTCATTAATTGCTTTAATTTCATTTTTGCTTAATGCAGTGTTTTTTTTTTTGTTTTTTTTTTTTGCTTTTATTGGTATTTTTGTTAAAATAAACAGTACAAGAAGGCAGAGTTGCAGAGTTGCGAGAGTCTCAAGAGACAATATAAAGACAATTAACTTGTATTTTCTTTCATTTTATAATCTGTCAATGTTTATTTTAGTAACATTGCATGAACATTTTTTCAAATTTTTAAGACATGTCATCCACATACAATAAAATGACATATTTCATGCCTAAAAATATTTGAAAACACAAGAAGCTCCTAAATGAACTAAGGGTTAATTGAACAGATTTTTCTATTTCATAATTTTGAAGTTAACAAGAGGATATTTTGTGCAAAGGATTTAATTACCACAACCTAATTCTTCCTGGGAGGGAAACCCTTTAAGCAGTGAAGTGACAGTGTGTCATGATGATGCTGATTGCAGCCTGATAGAGAACTAATTGATTTTCCCCACCTTGATTTGCACCATAATGATTTAGACACAGTTTTCTTGTGCAGGTTTCAGGGAAATCAAAGTGGTAGGTAAGCAGGCTAATCTGTCTGTGAGAGGAAACCTCAAACATCCCAGAGGAGAAGCGTGAGATTATATCACTCAAGACATCGGAAGCCACTTCACGGCTGATGGCTTTTTTTGCTTGGCATGGATATGTTTTTTTCATGAGACAAAACAGATTGAAATGTATCATCCTCCATCCATGCCAGATCAAATATATGTAAAGACCAACATATGTGCGACATTAAATTGCATCATTTTTACAAGGCCTTGCAATTTGGTTGGTGATGGGAAAAAAAAAAAAAAGTTGCAGCTGTCATGTGTAAATATGCATGCCACATTCCCTTGTCATCATGTTTAATCTTCTTGATGCATAGATCTAATATGACCTCCTAGATCACAGCAGTACACAATAAGTCAGCCCCCTTCTTCCTCTGTCCATCACCGTGGGGTTCCCTCCATCTTAAAGCTGGCATTCACGTTCCATTATGGGAATTTGCGTTCACTGATCCACTCTTGGAACATGCCGCGGCGCGGCGCGGAGAGGACTTTATCGACAGGCGCGCTCGTAAGTCAGGCCATCCATGCCGTCATCTGTTATCGTTTCAGCCGTCCCCTTCTATGAAGCCCTGCTGGTGACCTGCAGATAAATCGCGTGCGGGGCCTTGCAACTGTCTCCAAGGACAAAATTAGATTGGTGTGTACCTGTCAGCCTCATGAAAAATGGAACGGGCCAGTTCTTACTCACGGAAAGCCAAGCAAAGGCCTCACCTTAAGGTGAAACCTGGAGGACAACTATACCAAGGAAACAGCAAGTTTACCTGCTTCCACTGCTTTTACAGCAGAGTGCCTTCGATGCTTTTTTTAATTAGGCTTCAGTCGTCGCTGTGCATACAATAGCAGCAGCTGGACAGCGAAATGCTAAAACCGACTTGTCAGTTGGCTCTCAGCAGGAGGCAGCCTCAGCTGTTTAAAAATAGCAGCAGGAAACAGTGGGCTTATTTGACATGTACATAGCCGGCGGCAGTTTCAGCTGGAAAGGGAGTGGTGTTTGTTTACCTTAAACTGCTCCACACTGAGGCCTCTGCACGGATTCCCCTGAAGAATGATTTGCGGAGCTGGTGTGTAACGCCACGATTGGCAAACAGTGTGATGAGCTTCAGTTGTTTTGATGGCTGTCTCCTCACATGCCTCCCTCTCTCCAGGCTCCTCGTGGTGGACTACAGCGCTCAGAGACGGTGCATTTGTGAATCTATTCACATGTCTCTACGACATGGGCACTACGACTGAGAAATGGGGGCTTTAGGACTTTGAACTTTGTTTGCATTTCTGGAAAAATCTCAACCGATTGTTGAGATTTTCACAGCAGCCAAAGAAGGATGTTGAAGGGTTATTGAAATCATTAGGTATTTATAAAAAAAACTTCAATTTTATAATCGTCATCGACAAATGTTTTATTTCCATGGGTAAATGTAGCAAACATTGACCATAACACAAAAATAATTACTTTTAGTAACAGTCCATATTCACAAGTTCACAAAGATTCATCATTAGTATGTAAATTGTCATAGCAAAAGCTATGCATTAATGCTATTTCCCCATTGTTTTTTTGTGAACAGATGATATAACATGAGTAAGTTTATGTTTATTGTACGCAGGCTCAAATTGAGTCACACTGATAGAAATGTATGCCTAGTGCCCTCATTATTATCATTATTATTATTTGGACTAAATGTCACTAACACTGAGGAAACAACGTTATATTTTACCCACAATTCCCAATTGTACAAAGCAGTAGAAACCAGTCAGCAGGGCTGGAGAACACCTTGTGCAGAGTAATGTGTCTTTGTGACAGGGGTACAGAGCTGACCCCACATTAGCTGTAGTCGTTTAAACGTTGAATGAATTGATTTTTGATCTGATCAGGTAGTGCCAACTGTTTGGTCCCTTATTTTCCTAAATTTAACCTTTGGTTGCTCATACTTTCCTGACTGAGCTGGGGGAGGCCCAACAGCCACTGCAAATGCATTGGTGGTCTGAGCACTGTCCTCTTATTGCCTCTTATTGAGAGGTATAAACGAGCACACAAACTTGTTCATGTGGTTTGTGAACAAGCACACTAAAAGTTTGACCTTGTCACAACACAAGGCGGTTCTAAAATTCTCTCACTGATAAGTGAATAGAAGGCTGAGGACCTTGGACTAAAACAGAACTGAACTCTAAGAATGACAAAACCACCAACAAAGCCTTTTTTTTCCACCTTCATGCTGTCAGATATCAAACACTGTGTCTGAAATAAAACACACTATCTCATGCTTTGTGAAAGTGTCTCTACAGTCAGAACATTGTTTGCGGCTGTTTGCTTGAAGGTAAACTTTACACCTTAGATGCACAACAATACCAGTTTAAATTTTGAGCTACTTGTTAAAAACTGTGGTCTGTAACAGTAAAACATGCATAACTGCAACTGCACAGATGTCTCTCCTGTTTTTTTTTAAAGAACCAAAGCAACACTTCTAGCATGTTTTTGATGAGTGAAAAACACTATAATGTGATATAAAGTTCAAAAAATACATTTTACATAATACCACCCCTTTATAATTTTAATCTTTTTAGTTTGTCATTTTTAATTCCACCTAAATTATGTAAAACAAGAGATGGCACAAAGAAATTATATTTTTCTCAGTTACTTTAACCCATATACTCAGACATAACATTAACTATAATAAAACATTTGTTCTTCTTCTCCATCGGTCTATACAAGCCTGACGTGTCTGATAGTGGAACAAATTTTCAATCTTTGTTTTGTTGCGCTTCAACTCTTAATTGACTAAATAAAATGGCTGAAATAAAGCAAAATCCTGTTATGGCTCCTCAGAGTGTTCAGAATATCTCCCTCTGGTGGATTTAGTAGGTATTGGAATCTAAGTAAGCAGCTGTTTTTTCGAGAGCTTGATGCTCTCAGTTGGTTTGACGATGTAGCTTGTGATCCTTTCACGGTGGGTTTTGTGATGCACTGTTTCTGCTGAAAGTATTTTTGTAGACTTCCAACTTTTCTTTAAATGAGTAAAAACTGTGAAGGCTGTGTACTGTGTCCCTGTTGTTCCAGATAAACTATGAGGATTTTGTAGCCAACTGGATGTTTTCTGCTTCTTTACAGAAGAGGCCTTGGAGTTCTTTTAAATTGTTTGGTTTCCTGGCAGAGACCCAATGTTCATCAAAAAGTAAATGCGTTTTCCTAGGGTTGAAATTGGAGCCATTCCACAAATGTCGGCATGCTTTATCTAGTTTAAAACCAATTTTGGTATGCTAAGCGCCTTTTCCCTTTTGGGACGCTTCAATTGTATCTAAAACTTTTACAAAAACATTAAATGAAACTGCTTATTATGCTCAACAACAGCTCGCGAACCAAACACACTCAAGCCACTTCTTCTGAAATGGTTTGTTGAGGACCAAAACACAAGTAGGAGCTAACCAAGATCACTGACAGTGAATTTTAATTAAATAAAAAAAGAGAACAGATGAATCAGAAACATGGTAGAAAATGGCCATGGTTTTTGAATTCAGAGGAGGATGTTTGTGGAATAAACAATAGGTGAGTTTAATGAACTTGATCAGCTGCAGCTGTGTAGGAAGCATGTTCGGAGAAGACGGAGAGGAAGATAAAAGAAACGAAAGGAAAATTCAATGTTCCTGATCAAAAGCTGAAGTAAATACCACTAAAAAAATTATTGTCCATTTCAATGACTTTCAATCGATCCAGAATCATCCAGTAACATCTTGGTCCAACAAGTGATTAAAAAAAAAAAAAAAAAAAAAAAGATAGCTAAATGAGTCTTCCAATAGGATAAGGAAAATGCATGTTATTCCAAAATATGTTTCTGACTGTTTTAGCAAGTTCTGTGTTGGAAGGTTGATCTCCAATTGGGAGAATATTTTCTGCTCTATAGTGCCCTGAATTATAGCATCACTGTTGGAGGTGTGATGCTGCTGATGCCGTCAAGGGAAAATCTCTGAAAAGCTGGTGGGCTAAGCTTTTCCTCCCCTTCACCGAACAACCCACACCCCTGAAGTCGGTCTCAGTACACGTGCCAGAGAATTACCCATGCTGACATCTAAACTAGCTTTACAGCCATAAAAGAGGATCTCAAAATCACTGGGGATCAAAGTGCTGCAAGCACAATAGAGGTGGGCCATGTAGCAGACTAAAATTGTTGGCGAGGCTCAAAAGCACTTTATTGTGAAACATTCAGCCATATTTTGTGACTGATATTGGAAGCTATATGTCTTTCAATTTGGACTACATAATAAATGGTTGTAATTGTGATCTGTGGTGTTTCTTGCATGAATGGAATTGTGGCAAATCGCTCTTTCTGTCACCCCCAGCTAATAAAAAAACATCAGCTAAAGCAGGAAATCACCTAAATTCTGGGTGCAACAACATTCAGTGCAGTCCCACACGTAGCACTCGAAATAGTCTTCGCATTCTCAGCAGCAAGCAACGCCCCATTGACTGCACTCGTGCAAAAAGCACCAAAAAAAAAAAAAACTCCTGCACAAGGTGGAACCGGCAGAAACGTTTCTAATGCTGCCTGGATACTACCCAAATGGTCAGCTACATGCACTGCCACTGATTATGCTAAGTGGAAACAAAAAAGCTTCAAAACGAGAAGAAATACTTATTTCCTGTGGCATCCAGTGTATGTTATTTTCCCCTTTTTGTCACATCAACCTCATAAAGTTTAACCTTTCTTAGAGGGATTTTATGATTAGATCATCTCAGTGTAGTGTATAATTGTGAAGTGGAGGAAAAGGGATAGTTTTTTTTCCCCATCTAATAAAAGCACACATTTTTATTCAGCCCCATTTATTCTAATGCCTCCAGTGCAACCAATTGCCTTCAGAGAAAAAAAAACAACAAAGAAACAAAAAAACAATTTAGCAAATATTGTTGATCTGTGAGTAACTTAATCTCAATGTAAACATAGCTGTTCTTTGAAGGCCCCAGAGACTATTGGGGCCAAAGCTGCATCATTAAGACCAATGAACACAACAAACAGCCAGAAGGTTCATGATGAGACGTGCAAAGATGCTCAGCTGATGAATGGACAAATATTACTACTACATCGCATAAGCAATGAAAGACCATACTGTTTATTTATTTATTTATTTTTTCCTAAATTAGATGATCTTTGCCGCCATCTGAAGACAGAAATCCAATAAAGCTTCCTGATAATCCAATCTTTTCCTCAGAACTGCCCTTCCCATTTTTCTGAAGCCATCGGTATGATGAGAAGCGCCTGTATTTTCAGCTCCCTGTTATCGGGGAGCATCCTTGTTGTGCGAGGAGTCAGCACCTTTTGGCCCCCTGAAGATTTGGTAGCACCACAGCGAGTGAAAGAACATCGGGCCAAAGTAAATCATCTCGTCTTTGTTCCTCCACATGGAGCTGAGGTCAAAGATCAAGGCAGATTGAATCAAGCAGTCAGCCGTCTCGCTGCTACCTTAAACCTTAACGGTTTGTGTATTTATATCATTAACTAGACGCAGATCCATGTCAGCATCCATCCTCATCCACATTTCTGCTGCTGTCTCCCACAGGACATTAAGATGAACGTCGAAATGTGTGTTGGACTAAGATTCCCTTTTAAGACAATCCCAGGAGGAAAAGAAACAAGCTCAGTTATGAATAGTTTAAAAATAGAACAATATTTTAGCCCCTGCTGCTTCTTTATTTGTTCGAGGAGCCATGTGTTCCAGCTCCCTGTTGTGTTCCTGGAACAACTTCAAAGATTGCTTCACTCATCCATCCACTGCTCAAATCTCCAAAAATTAATATTCAAACAGTGTGCATAGAAAGATGCCCAGCAGCTCCAAACAGGACACCCCCTTCCCACCAAAGACAAAAAATATAACTTTTTTTTTTTTCTAATCACTTGTGCCATCCTTTGGAATAGTTTGAATCTTAATAACGAGTTGATCACCTCAATTATCTCCCTCTTCCTAATTTCAGACATAGCTGCAGTGAAATCTGGGTTATGTTTAACACGATAATCAGATACACAGTTCCTAAAATGACAGAAATGGAAAGTCTGTTTGTGTTATAATAATACTTTTTTGCTGCAATAACTCACTTGCATTACAAGTCAACCCAAATCAGTGCATAATCGTGAAATGGAAGGAAAATTATACATCGTTTTAAAATTATCTCGCTACTGTATGTAACATTTCCAAAGCTGTAACATTTAGGGACATACATTTTAGTCCATTCTGCTTTGCAAAATAGTTTACGGTCAGTGAGACTGCATGGAAAGCATCTGTAAGCATAAGTTTTCATGAGCTGTGAAAGTTTTTGAATTTGATTTTGGGCTGGACTTCGACTAAGTCCGGCTAACATCAAAGCCACATTCCACTTCAGTTCTGGTTGCATGGCTAGAGTTTCTGGGATTCCGCCAATTTTAAGTATTTATCACTCTCTGACTGTCCTTTTGCTGAAATATGGTATCAAAATAAATTTGACTTGATTTGCTACAAAACCTTACACAAAAAAACAAAGCTCTTGCTTCCCCAACTAATTGCCAAGTAGTTGAATTTTGGGGAACGCCTCCCCAAAATGAAACTATACTCCTGTGAGAGTTGTAAATAATTTGAACAGCTTGGAAGAAAAAAAAAAAAAAAAAAAAAGCATTTTTCAGTTGAGCATGCGTTTAAAAGAGCTTTTGGTTTTGTGTTTTATGTTTGTGCATATTTTAAAATCTTTGTTGAAAGTCACGTTGTGGTTCTATATGTCTGTAGAAAGTGCTTATTTTTAAGCACAGCCAAAGCACTATGATGCTGCCACCACCATGACTGACAGATGGTAGTTTGGTTTGAAAACCTCATTTTGACTCCAAAATGAGTCAAAATGAATTGGGGGCACAGAATGAATTTTATTTCAAGCTGCTGGATGAGTAGCAAGACATCTTCAAGAAACAAAAGAAGTCTACTTGCCTTTTATTAAAGCACTTTTGACACTGACAAATTCACACTTGTCGGTGTGAATTTTGATGCAGAATATTTGTTTGAGGTCAACAACTTCTCAGTTCGTGGCGTTCCAGTAGTTTGCGTTCATAGGAGACTTGAGCCTTTGGGTCTGTTGGGTTGTTCCTGAACACCTGGTGACTTATTAGAATAACATGTTCTCATGAACAATGATTTTGAAAATCTGGACTTGCTAAGAAATGTCTTCTCTGTCTTTTCCAACTTGTAAAAATCTACAATATTCCTCCTTAGATCTTCTTGTTTCATGGGACAAACAAGTGAACTCAGATTGACCTTCTGCCAGGTGTTACTAGGCATTAGCGTAGGTTGGAAGACATTGGATCCCTCAACAAAACATGCTAAAAGATTGAAATACTGAACGTCCACCCTATTCTATTGTTCAAACAAATCACTGAAGGATTTTTATTTTTCTTGCTGGAAGCAGATTGCTTTAAAGAAATCATGTTATTGCAGTAATGGTAGCTGTATGTAAACTGTCACATCTGCGTAGTTATTCTATGAATCAAAAAAATAATAAATAAAGCAGCAAAACAGGTTAGAGTCCCTGCGGCTCTGCAGGATTTATCTGCCTTGATCAGTTAGTCTGAGAAAGTGAGTGACAAAAGCATCAGACAGATCAGAAATATGTAACTCTGGGGATTTCTACAGGTATGAAGAGAATGAAAGCTCTAACCAAAGGTGGCCTTAACTCTTAGACGCTGAAATACACAGAAAGTGTAGCAGGTAAAGGTTGGAGTTAGTGTAAGCATTCTGAAATAGGGCTAGAGCAGGTTAAGGAGGACAACTGAGCGAGCTCTCACTATAAGCCTTAAGAAAGAGGAAAGTGTTTAGCCTGGTTTTAAAAGTAAGGAGCCTCCTGAACCCAAACTGACTGCTCATTTTACGAGATGAGACGAGTCTGTTAGCTGAGGAATCCAAAAGCGGAAATGTCTGAAGAGCTACAAAAGAAAAACGGCATATTGTATTTAAACACATGACAGACTCATAATGGGAAACTTTTTTAAAGTGCCAGTCAATACTTTTCTGGGAGTTTTAATGACTTGCTGTGAGTTTGCATTGTGTTGAAAAGATATAAACTATATGCATACTCATTTGCAGTTTACAGTCTTAAAATCCAAACATTACTTGCATATATTATTACGACGTTGCCAGAATCAACTAAAATTTCCCTCCCTCACTTTGCATAATTGCACAAATCGCAGTTTAATCAGGCGAACAGACGGAACAGCGAAATCTTTTTTTTGTTTTTGCTTGCGTTTATCCACAAAAGCGGGGCTGAAAATTGGACCTGCCTAACCTCCTTTCATTCAATAAAGACGGCAAAAATAGGAAAAGAAAAGCTTGCCCTTACCTCTCCGTCTTCTTCTCCTGTGTTTTCTCGATTCGTTTAATTGCTTATGTATGAACCCCAAACAAAAGGAATATTTCAAGGCGGTGTCAGTTTTTCTGTGACATTAGTTAGCACCATTATAAAACACGGTGAGAGGGAAGCAGTTGCGGCATTGAATAATTGATTGCCACTAAAAGACGCAGGCATTGTTATGCATTATTCAAATTGGCACTTATTACCGTTTCAGCTTTTGCTGACGTACCAAATAACACAGAGAGAAGGCTGCTTGTGTTTCTTTTTTTGTTGTTCAGTAGTTTCGGAGAGGGGGATGAAACTCCTTTTGTTGACAACAGTCCAGTTTTTGCTCCTGATCTGGAATTGGGGCCACAGAATGAATTTTATTTCAAGCTGCTGGATGAGAAGCAAGACATCTTCAAGGAACAAAAGAAGTCTGCTTGCACTTTTGACAAGCTGTTGGAGTTGTAGAAATATTAGAAAAGAAACCTGAGCTTTCTTCTTTAATTATTTTGTAGCAGTTTCTGTTTTTCAGTCTTATGGTTATGTTACTGTTAATCTTTGTAAATAGAGAACATTTGTTAGATAAACCTTAGGTATAACTTTGTAATAGCAGATGGTCTCAAAGCAAAAGCATGTTGATATTTTCAGCTATAAGTTGTTAAAATTTATAGCTGAAACATTTAACATTCACAGCTTTTTACACATTTTTCATGTGGAAACTTTTGACTTTCCTGGACTAAAATTCTTTGAAGATGTCATCTCTTTTTCAGATGGATGGATTGATGGATAATGAAAAATATCTTCTGTAATAAAATACCTAGCAAGAAAAATATATAAGGGACAAGTTGAAGCACAAAAGCATTCAAAAACATACATATCAACAAAGCAGAAGGAAACAGTAGTTTACATTCGTTTTTCTCTGCATACGTTTTCTTTTTCAACATTAAATCTACAAATGTTACACTGATAAATCTAACTTTTAAAACATCTTGACGTGACATGCATATTGTCTGTAAATATGATTCTTAATGCCCACTTTTTTATTGATGAAGAAACAAAATCAAGGCTTTAAGCCAACACACATTGGCTTCTGTCTGTGAAATGCTGGAACAGCCTGACTGTTCTGATATGAAAATCCCTCAGGCACACCTTGAAATTTTGCCGTCTTCTCAACTTCATTTAAAGCTCAAAATTCATCAAGGAAAAGGTCTCATTTCTGCACAGCTGAGCTCTTTCCTCAAATCTAAATAAACCGGATGATGGAGAGGGAAAAAAAAATAGGGCGTTGGAGAGATAAATTTCAGAAATGATGGAATGATGTGAGCACAGAGCAGAGCTACAGAGCACAGCAGAGTGAATGATTGCTGCCCTGGTTATAAAACACTTTCATTATGTGAAAAAGCTTGAGATCAAGAATGATTAGGCAGAAAGAGACTTGTAATGAGGCTCTTTGACTCTATGAACTGTTTACTTATTTCACATCCATCAAACCCAAGTCATTTTTCTTTGAAAATGGAAGTAAAGCCGAAGTTGTGATAGAAACAGGTGGTGGAGTACACAGGTAAAACGAGTTTCTAACTGAAAGAATGTCAAATATGGTTACAAGGCTCATAATATAAGGAAAACAAAAAAGCTGAAACTCAATAAGATCAGATTCTGGTTGCTCAAGTTCCCTCTGTTCTCTTTACTTCCTGAATTGCTTTGTCTTTTTTGGCTTTGTCCATCTTGTTAATTTGGTGTTTAGTGATGTTTTTCTTCAGTTATTGCTTGCCCCTGTCAGTTTAAAAATTATAGAGTACTTATATTTATTACTATTGAACACAGGGAACCAATAGTTAGTCTTGTTAACTTTATACTTTTAATATCGGAGCAAGAACTAGAGAAACTCCTGTTAGTTTATTTAGCCACCCAGAACAAAAATCAAACATGGAAAACCAACGTTTAGCTTTATAGCTCTCTAATCCAGAACAAACTTAAGATCCAGAGAAACCCTAGCTTATAAATTATTGACTATTCTTATTCTTATTAAACATGGGGAACCAATATTTAGCTTTGTACCTTTACCATTTTGTCTTTCTTTTGGTTCTGCTGTTTTGTTTGTATTTCCTTGTAATTCATGTAAGGCACTTTGAACTGCCTTGTTGTGAAAATGTGCTATATATATATATATATATATATATATATATATATATATATATATATATGAAATTACTTCACCTTACCTTACATTGCACTTCATAATTTATCTATTTGGCTCTAACAATTTTGGCTTTCTTGCATTTCTTCCCCATTCAATAATTCAAGGACTTTGTATCAAGTACTTTTTTTTTATCAAAAGTGCCTCTGAACCGACTCCATTATTTCCACCATCACCCCTTAGTACTGGCATCACCCAAGGCTTTCAGCTCAACTTCTTTATATGGTCTTCATCCACAACTGCATTGCTTCAGATATATCTCTCATAACACCCTTAATAAATTAGTAGTTGACATAACTATTGCAGGACTGAAGAGATGATGAAAAAACCTGCATAAAGAGAGGCACTGTAAACACCTGCTTCAGTTCCTTGGGGACTTCATCACATTTGAACTAGAACCCAGACATGTCCGAGCAAAATCAAGCAGAGAGTGTTCTTCTTGCGGATCCATACTGATTTACTCCTGAGTGTTTTTCTGACTGACCGCCACAGGAAAAAAAAAGGAAGTATCTGCAATAGCATGTGAGGACAGCTGAAAGTATTGTCGACTGCTGTCCTATGGATCTGAATGACACCCACCTGAGCCTCCAGCTCACACTGGCCACAAATATCCTGTAGGACCTCTCATAGCGAAGAAACTCCCTCTGTGCCACACTTCAGACTCAAACCCACAGCATGTTAACAAGCAGAAAATGGAGAAGCTTCGTCCCTCCAAGCTGTGGAAAAAATTACACAAACATAGAACAGCTTGGATTCTATGCAAAACAACTTGTGTTTAATTTAATTCTCAGTTGACTTAGTTCTCAATTATATTACCACTATGTGTAAATGTCATAGAAGCAATTATTTAGTTTTATTCATAAGTACACTACCACTGTTTAATTCTTACAAAGTGTACAAATTACAGCCCCTACTTAAGCTTAGACCCACTTCAAAAAATGCATAAATGTATTGGTCCGAAAAGCAAGAAGTAGAAAAGGTTAAAAAAAATAATTAAAAAAAATAAAAATCTATCTTTGCTTATGCATCTTTGAAGCAACTGTGCATTTCAGCTTATGGGGTCAATTTGTGGAATAATTTGATTGATGTCGGAAATAAACTATATGGAAAGACAACGTTAAACGTTTGTTTTGCAGATAGATCTTAAAAAGAGATGTGTATCTGTAGTTTTTCCTATGTTATGATAGTATAGGACGGACATAAAAAGATACAAATACTATATTTCTTCTCCTTGTCCCTTGAATTTTATACATTCTTGCCTGACAACTTATATCTGGTGAGTTAATATTGATATGGGATGCTTAAATACTTAAATTACTGGAATGAAGAACACGTAAAAAGGTAAAGATTATCTTTTGAATATTATATAAAGTCAAGTCTAAAACCTTTAGACAGAAATAAAAAGGACATCTGATAAATTGTCAGTAACGCTGTGATGAGTCACATTCTGAAAAAGCTGATTCTCAGAGGAAGGTTGCCAAGTACTTAAAAATTTCACGATGTGAGTGCAGATTAACGCTGGTCACAAGGACTGAAGATTTCACCAGACACAAAGAAATGCATCTGTGTCCCATTAGCTGCAGTGTGCAGCATTATATTATAGTCAAAGAATTACAATGTCAAATAAAGATGGCATTGTATATGTGCTCACAATTGCTTACTTTTCACTTAATTTCTTCATTAACACACATCTAGCCTCATTTTCATGCAGCCATTTTACAATCATGGTAAATATATATATACATACACTCTCTTCTGCAACTTGTGTCCCTGTTAAGTGTATAGCGTGCAAGTTTTGTCACACATTTCAGTCATTTGCAGCAGATACTGCAGCTCAGCATTTCAAAGCTGCTTTTCATAGAGTGCTGCGTCGGGTAAATCCCCAGCTTGCATTGTGCTGCAGGTAGGTGGGGAGTCGTAATCCTCGAATCAATCCACTAGGGGGGATTGCGCAAAAGGGAGAATAAGGGAAATGATGCAAAGAGAAGTACAAAAATGCAAAAGGATTAACATTTATTAGACTCTTCACACCGGCTGCACTTCAAACAGATTTTTGCCAAAAGCTGAACTTGCCCCCCGGCTGTAATGGAGGGATCTGTTTTCAATATTCAGCCCAATAGTTTTGGATTAGCTGCAAAAGAACAATACCTCTACTCCTCCTAAATTACAGTCTCATTACGCACAGCTTCTGCGACCTCGGCTGATGAACCAGATTAATCAGCTGCACTCAGGTCGGCACTGCCAGGTGCTTTGGCTAGTACCGTAATAATGCTGACCTTCCTTTACAGACAGAAGCTCCTCGCTCTGTGGCAGCCTCACGGAGTTTACAGTCGCCGCTCCACTTTGAATTAACTTAAACTGCTTTAATCAGTTCCAGCTTCAGATCTTAAAAGTCCATCTCCTGACCTTGAAAATGGTAATCACTTCCCACACAATTTGCTCTGAAGTGAAAACTTTCTCACATTCCTTTATATTTTATCTGCAAAGAAGAGTTGAAGTGATGGAAACTGTGCTGAACTCTTTTAAGATGGAGACTATAGAGGTGCTGATTATTATTTAATGTCTTAAATGCTTTGTAAATTAAAGCCCCATCTCATTTGAATGAAAAGATTAAACTAAATATGCTTGAAGTGTTCATTGACAGACTTGACATTATTATGGGGTTGCCTGGTGTAGGAATGAGCAGTCACTGTCCAAACTGCAGTAGCTGGCAGTCGGCACGATCAAAGCCTGGTAGCAATGCATAAGCAGAAATGAAGAGAGGTGAATTTCTGCTTGCAAATCAAAACATATATTTGTAGAGCAAACTATACAGTATATTGACATGTGTCAACTCTTGCATGAGAGAGATGTATACAATGTTTTACAATGTTTGCATCCTGCACTTTCCTGGGGGAGACACTGCAGCAGTGTTAAGCAAAGATTTTTTTTTTTTTTTTAAATCTGTCTAAAATGCAGAGCGTTTTAAAAGGTGTAAGAAAATATACCCAAGTTCCATCTTTTAGGACAAATAAGTGTAACTATGACAACACATTTGTGAACATAGGAGAGAGAATCAAAAGCAGTTACTATGTTAGGATAGTGTGTTTTTAAAATATAAGTTTAAGCAGAACCACATCAGATGCAAATGAGCTCCTACTTAGGAGTGCATATTCATCCCTATGGTGAATTATTTGGTGTCAAAGAGGCACAGAGTCAGTTCATGGCTTGTTGCGTAAGAAATCTGTCCAGGGCCTACATAAGAAAAAAAAAACAAACAAAAAAAAAAAACACAGCTGTTATTCCTAGCAATGTAAAAGACTGGTGCATGAGCCAAAACATCATAAAGTATTTCTTTTAGTCTTCAAGGCTACATGATAAATGACCAAGAGTTTTAAAAATCATCTATTTTCATTATGGTGTTGCAAATCCCAGAAGAGAATTTTCAAATCACTGCAGTCGCCTGCATTTCTGCTGTCACTTCACCCACACTCATGCCCACTCCTGCTATTTGCTTTCATTGTGCAAAAGGAGGATCGTATTAAATCAGGGGTGTCCAACTCTAGTCTTTGAGAAATACCACAATAAAATCTGTGAACGCATCTCTTCTCTAACACACCTGATTCAAATGACTGCATTTCCTCATTAGCTTGTGGTTCAGCTCTGCAGAGGCCTGGTAACTAGCCATTCATTTGATTCTGGTGTGATGGAGAAAGAATGTCCGAGGACTGGATTTGGGTACCTCTGACGTCATAAGCAAAACCTGCCCATCAACTTCAATGTGTACTATTTTTTTGGTTCAGGTTGCAGTAATCATTAAATCCCACCAAACAGAGCAGATGTCTCTAATGAATTATTGAGAGCCCCTCAAGTATTTAAAACTGACTGTTTTAAAAGATCGAGATTACAGATTAGTGATGATCTTCTTAATCTCTCTGTCCAGCCAATCAGTGCAAAGTAAAATGGATGGCACTCATACATTTTTTGCAAACACCTTTTGGTTGTAGAAATATAATTCGTGGCATTTTTTCATGTACTACAAATGCACTACCTTATGTAATCATGTCAGAAAAGACGCACTTAATACTCAGTTGTATATAATTTTTTTCACTTAATAAATTAACAGAAAGGGTATGTTCATGTATCTGTTATCACTCTAATCGAGCCGCCAACCTCAGCACTGTTAACATCTGTTGTGTGTTTTCTGCATTTTTAAACATCAAAAAAAATGTTTTAGCTGCACTTTACACTATTTTATATAATGGGGGCCATTCTCAGTGACATTAGGTAACTCTTCAATGGTAGACATATCTGACGTACGTTTTTCTAAAGCCCACAGCAGAGCAGGTTATTATTTTCTCTTTCACGACTGACTGTGCCAAAGTTATTGCCAGCTTCCTGTACACAGTAATTTTCTTATGCATTGTGCATCTAACTCTGGTCTTTGAGAATGCCAACCAATTTGCTGTGGCTATAATTTACATAAATATGGGCGGGCTTCCCCAGAGATGCACAAGGCACACGTAATTTAAGTCTGGGCAAACTGTGTCATCGCGGAGAAACACCTTTTTATATTTTTAGGAGCATTTCAGCTTTTGCTTCTAGTTTCTGTATTAGAAGCAATACGCAAACTCAGGCTTTCCTACAATTGGCAACTAAAAAAAGCTTGTATCTATGTCTCAAAACCTCTTTTTATACAGGATTTCTGTGTTAGTATGGAGACTGCCTACGGCCAACTACAGCAGTGAAAACATCTTGGAGACAGGTCGTTACACACTAGAGCTTGTCATGCGGAAGGCAAGGTGTCAGTTTTTACCTTCTTTACACAGCTCTAATCACACACTGGATTACGAGTCATGTAATCAACAACCAGGGGCACCAGGAGACCTCCGCCTGCATTGCTGTCAGCTTCCTACCCGATAGACCTGGCCCTCATGGGGTCGAATGCACCCGAGTCCCTCGGTGGAGGACCTTCTGTGCCAATCATCCAGCGAGACAGACAACCTGAAACACTGTCAGTCTTTGATGTGGAGGAAGGGCTGGTGACCTTCACGCCTGCCAGGGAACAGCTTACAGCCAGAAAAATCATCAAAGCAGTAAAGCCCGATCGCCAGCATGAACGACTACGTGAGAGAGCGGCGAGTGTCTGCCCCCACCCCACCCTGACTCCACTAAAACTCTAATTGTCAGAAAATCCATTTCTGGTCTGTCAGTCAAGCGGAGGCCCATCCTGGAGTGGAGCGAGATGTCAACATTTGCTTTGCATTGTGCGTGAGTGAAATGCATTTTTAATGATGGAATTCAAACAATCAATCCAAGAGCTGGCAACAAAAATAAACATGGAATCTCAGCTCTTAGATTTCTTTCTTCTGTTGTAAGTGAAAATAGATTTGAGTCCCTGCTGCTGATTTCAAATTGAACATGCTGGTTTTCTTTAGAAAGATGGGGCACGAAGAAGAAAAGCACACTTTCTGCAAGCTGATTGTTTTAGAGCCACATAAATCACCTTTTGTCTCCTTTCTTTGCAGCTAAAGCCTCTGAGTTAATTTCTAACAAAGGACACAGAATCTAAAATGATTAATTGCAGCTTTTACATCAATTAGCAATGTCTTATCAGGATGTGTAAAAAAAAAAAAACAACAAAAAAAAACAGATCCTCTTCATCAGGTTTAAGGCTTGATTCATAAAATTTAACCAGCGAGGATGTGTTTTCTGCTGATAACAGAGATCCACCTTGTGAAATTAGCTCAAATTAAGCATGCACTGCACTGTAGGGGCAGCTTACACTGAAAGGCAGAGGTTCCTGCACTATCACTGGTGTGTATTGAGGCATCTCCGAAAGTCTCTACAAAGTATTCTTCCAGAGTACAATTCCTGCTGCCAAAATCAGTCTGTAGTAACACCAACACTCACGAGCACAATTACAGGGAGTAGGAGGAAAGTGTCAGTGATACATAAAACAGCCAAACGAGAGCTCAATGCAGCCTGAGCGAAAAAGGCTCTTCTGAATGTTGGATTGTTCACTGTGTCCACACTAATCCACATCCTAATCATGCTATAATAACTGCCATGGACAGCTACAGAGAGGATTTGCGTCCCTGTGTGATTACTAAAGAAATATTTAGGGTGTTCTGAGGACATGTCGAGCCATTCTGTATTGACATCTGCAAAGGCTAAAGGTTTTATTGCAAAACATTGTTATTTCTCCATAATAAATGGAGGATTTAAATAATTTGGAAACCATCAAATTTACCATTGAATGACTGGTGACTATAATAAAAAAGAGTATGTGTAATTTACATTTCTAGCTGTTTAAACCGTACCTGAACACTAATGTGCTAATGTCCCGATCTTTGGTCAGGACAGGTTTTTCTCACCGGGGTGTGTGCTTGTTGTGCATAAAAGGGCTTTAATTTTCCATCTTCTGATGTGTTTTTTTTTTTGTTTTGTTTTTACAGAAAAGACATCTCTAACCCAAAATGTTTCTCATAAAAATGGCTGGTTGCATGAATAACAAGAGTTGTGCCACAAATACTGTACTAGTTAGTTGTGGGGAGAGATTCAAAAGAGTTTGTTGTTGGAATGGAAATAATTTAAATCTAAATCTGCCTGGGGTATAAATATTTTTAGTCTTACTTAACATTACTGCCACTTTTTTTTTTTTTTTTTACCATTTAGCTTTTTTCTACAGAGAGGGAATAATGTCCACAACTATATTAGTGAAAAAAGTCAAACATTCGTTTTCAACCAGTGCTGACTTCTTAGATGTTCGTAACCTAGAAGTCACTGTTGTTGACATGACCATAAGGAAAAGTTAGAACATGCCTTCATGGGTGGATTGAAAGCTTTACCGTCTGGCTCAAATTTGACTGTAGCAACATCCACATTTCTGGACACAGCTCCACTGAGTTTATCATTTGCTCCATTTTGCCATCAATCAAGCAAAGTACCAAGATAGTTGAGCTCTTGAGATCGACTCCTAACTGAATCTCTGCAAATGCTACATCAACCCGGTTTAAATATTAACTTCTCTCTCTTCTTATTTATGGCATGTCATTCTGTTTATTGAAGATATCAAGGCGATGCATAATCCACAGTTTTACTTACTGTTGACACTTCAAAACTTAATTCAGTAGCCTTAGTGAGATAGCCTAAAGCTAAGGAAAGTAGGAAACTTACTACAAAACCTTCCATCAGTTGGTGAGGTAAAAAGCTGACATCTTAAAGAACCAACAAAGAAATCCCAGCTCCCTTCTTTTCAATCCAAGGTTACACTGACGTATTTACTCTGTCATCCATGCAACCTTTTGAGTTCAGATGTTCATCCTTCACTGTCACCTCAGGTTTCTGATAATGTGTCAGCTTTTGATGCCCTGAGATGAGAACAGACTGTTCCTTCCTTTCGTCCAGCGCACAAAGCAATATGTGTCCAAAATTCTTATAAAGAGATGGAATAATAACAGAAAATGTCATTTTGGTAAAAATGTGTAAGGCCATTAATCCATGTTTTGTGTCCTTTAATTGATTTAAAAAATGGAAAATTCATGCACACTCCAGTCGCCCTCGAAAAAGTTCAAGACTGGTGATCCAACTTTCATCTATGAATCTATCTACACGGAAAGGAAATCTGCAATATGTCAATAATGTTTTATCAATAACAAGAAGTCACTTTGGTGGACTGCTTCTGACCAGTATGTAAAAAAGCAGAAATCCTTCTTCAAATCCAATTATCAATGACTTCATATATGATAGAAAAAAATAACGTAGTTCTGTTTTTTCCAGCTGGTCAAACTCTTCTACCTGTTGGCGTAAATTAGTAAAAGCAACGTAGTTGATCCTCAAGTGGAAGCTTCTGAATACACCGACTGTAAAACTTATTGGAATCACTTGACATCTTATTCTGAAAAATTCCTGCTTCAGTACATTATAAAGAGTTTTTTTTTTTGTAAATGAACGAGTCGTACAATTTACCTTTGAACTATTTCAAAGAAGTTCAACTGAATGCCCCGGAGTCCGTACTTATGGATGATTTGACAGTCTGTCTGGACCTCTGCAACTATTTTATTCATAAAGTCTCTTATTTGTCAGGGTCTGTCATTCTTTGTCAGGGGGTTACTGTGTGTGCATGCGTTTGCGTGTAAGCTTGGTTGCACACCTTTGTCAGAATGACGATGACGAAGAAAGGCTTGAGGATGCAGCGCACAGCGAGAGGAAGCCGTTAAGGAGTGAGGATACCAGGTTGTGCCATAACAGGAAAATATTTGGCTAGACGAAAACTTTCTGGCTTTGTCTCATGTTGTTAATTCTTTAATCGTTTGACCTTGTACTACTTTTGTCTGAATGCCGTTTTGGGCCACTTGAAATCTACAAATAAGAAAGTATTGAAATAGTGGCACAAAGATGCTAAAATCTGGCCATGTTGCTGCATGTCAACAATAATGTATTTTAATATTTCAGTTCTGCCTATTTTGACCAGCGTGTTCTTGAAGCTAACCCTAACATACTGTGTATGTAACTCAGGGGAACATGAAGTCAGGAATTGCAGCTGCAATGAGGACAAATTACAGTTAGAGAAAATTGAGAATCTTGAAGATTTTAACCTCAGATTCTTCACACATATCAGTGTAATGCTACAGCAGCAACATGCAGCAGATATGAACTGTGCTCTCTTACGTGTGCTTAAAATAAACTGAGGTCACGTTCTTATGTTCCCAGGAATGTGACAGCTGCCGTCCCTCCCTTCGGTAAATTAAGCAAATTAGTTTATGTTTCATGTAGTTTAACAGTTGCTGCTGAGTTCATTGTCCACCCTTTCCGGGAAGAAGAGCAAGTATAATTTTGCTCTGCACTGGGGATTTTGGGAGGTTTCACTGTTTTTGTTTCCAGCAGCAAGAAAAAAAATAACCCAACACAGATCAATAGATAAATCCAGGATGTGTTAATTATTTTTAGGAGTTGTCGTTTATTGCGCTTGAAGTCTCCATGCTGAGACTATGAGATGGCATCTGTGGCACAAAGGGTGTTGGCCTGTGTTAAAAATGGAAATTCTCAGAGCAGATGCTGCTTTTGGAAGAGACAGACTTTGTTTTTTTGTTTTTTTTTTTCCCCTTATCCCATCTAAAAAAAATAAAATAAAAAAAAAATCTGCTGCGACATTTTGAGCTCATGAAACAGAAAAACATTATGCTCCCATTTTTATTCTTCCAAACCGAGGTGCACCAAACTGGAACAGGAACCCCATCAGTCTTGTCTGAGTGTTGTGGTTTTCCTGGGCTTTGAAGCAAATATTGTGCAATAATTTTACACATCATAGGTGCAGATTAGTTACTGTGCATTAATTTTCATGGCAGGTTATGAATGATAATTGCTCTGCATATCAGGCGCAGAAAGGCATGCAAATGAGCTGAGTTCATTAGAGGCATTAGAAACACGTTAGCCAATTATGGCATTGTGATTGTCCACGCCAATGACATGGACACAGATTTTGGATGCGCTACCCCAATGTCTATTTTCAAACAGAATTAAGATCCAAATTGCCTCTTTTAAAGGGATAATAACCCCATAATAAGGATTAAGGACAAAAGAATAGCTATAAACAAAATCAGGTGGAACACTTTGCAGAGGAAAAATGAGACAACTCTACTGGACCAGATCTTTTAGAAAACAAACTGAAGGAAAAGCTTTGAACCACCACATTTATTCTAAGCAGCTTGTGGTTTTGTATTTTTTTTAAATAGTTTTGATCAGTTGCTTTTCACATGAATTCATTTTAACCTTGCAAAAGAAAATTATAAATTTGACTAGCTGCCTGAACAGGAAAAACTTTAATTGTAATAGGATGATGTAATTGTCTTTGTTATTATTATTTATTGAGCACTTTTCACTCTGAAAAAAACAAAAACAAACTCTTACCAAGCATTTTTGGTTTAGTATCCAGTGCAAATACCTTAGTACACTTGAAATAAGACAAAACCAACTTACAAGTAACTATTCAGCAAGGCGTAGGAGCTTTGTTTGAAATAAATAATTCCCTAATACTGAAGAAAAAATAGTAGTTTCACTGGCAGATTATTTAAGTTATAACATATCTTAACATTTGCCTGACAGAAATGTCCACCAAGCAAAAAAAAACAAAAAAACAAAAAACTACATAGATAAGATTAAAAATCAAAACATTTAAGGCCTGTGATAATCATATATAAGGCCAACTAAATATATACTTTCATTGATTTAAAATATTTTAAGGGGTTTGGACCGTGTATTTGTCAAATAAAGTGTTCATCCCATGCTTAAAATATTTAGGATGCCAGGGGCTGAAAAGAGATATTAACACAGTGCTGCATACATAGACTAGGTGGCTCACAAGTGTCTGATGTGGATCAGTCTTGACAACTTTTCTGTCGAAAAACGTTTCGTAAGACACGCATAGAAGTAAACTTGCGAATCAAAAGGATTTTCTGCTTTAAAAGTTAACTTTTTTTTGACCCACAGATCAAAATTGTCATCTGGAGAAAGAAATATAGTTCTAGTGCCTACAGTCAGACCAAAAAGGAAAGACAAAAAAACACTTTGCACCAACAACTTGCTGTTGTGGTTAATGCAGCTGGATCAACGGATCTTGATTATAATTGGTTGGATGTGAAGGCGGTGGCCGAAAACACAAAAGTCATTCTTTTGTCAGTGTGTCTGCTCTCGCTGGAGGATCAGGCGCAGTGAAGTTGTCACAGCTGAAATGGCTTTTTTTCTAACTCTGGAAAATAAGTGTGGGTGGAGAAGGAGGTGGACGGAGACTGACATGGCTGAGGCCAGAGAGAAATCCAGCAGCAACGTTTTGGTTTCATTTTGTTTCTTCTTCCTTTTAACCACATGGCTCTAGAGCTTTGTGGAAAAAAAAATAAAATAAATATTGCAGGTTATTGAGTCGTCCTTCAAATTACATGTTCAGAGGAAGCTGAGGACGAGGGGGACTGAAGTGTTTTTATCTGTAATGTGGATGTTTAATGTTAATTTAAATTCTACTCGAAATGGAAATTTAAAAAAAATTTCCCATTTGGTGACAGAAATCCTTCTTTGGCAAGGGCTCCATCAACAAGCATTCTCACAAAATGACACGGGTTCCTTAATAAATTCAGATAAAAAGCACATAAAAATGTTTAAAAGTACCTCATTAAACTGTTAAAAAGGGAAGCAGTTCTCATTTTTAGGAGTTTAAAGGATATTGTAAATGGTATGAATGATTTCTTGTCAATGTTTTTTTTTTTTTGTTGTTGTTGTTTTTTCTGGGGCAGTGGGACCTCCCTGTGGCCTCCCTGGTCACAGTTAAGAAAAGCGTGTTTGTGAACAGTTTCATATTTGACTCTGAGAAAGTTAAACCAGGATCAAACGTTGAAGGAAAAGATGGATTTTATTAATGATTTATATGAACCAGAGAGTTAAAATCTCCTTCCTATCACTAAAACATCTCAGGTTTTTACCAGATGGAAATGTTGCTGTGCCTTTTTATGGATGCAGTCTGCATGTACCTTAAAATCCAAGCATGTGTCCACTTCAGGTATTTAAAAGACACCACTTGTTCCCCCTGCTAGTTCAGGATATAAAATTGACTGGAAGAGTGATGAGCTATCAATATCCAGGAGCACAACTGCTTGGTTTTTAATGCATTGAGTTTGAGGGAGTTATCAGTAAAACTGTTTGCGTTCTGATCATTTTAAAAAGAGACATTGTCCCAGTGTTGCTGAAGATGTTGTTGGTTTAAACTGAAAACATTGTTAATAAAACACCAAACTTCCAAGATCTAAAAAAACCACTTAAGAGGACCTTCAGCTGTGTGTTCTTTAAAACGTTGAGAATCAACAAAACCAATGCCGAGTAAGTCTCGATGTGCAAGAGCGGCTTCAGCAAGATATTTAAAAAAGCCAAGGGAAAATTGGATTTTATAAGTAATTTTGTGGAAAAACTCACAAAAATATTATAAACACCAATCTTGTCTTCAAAGCATTTATCCCTTACCTTTATCTGGCTTTCACTAAACTCTAAATACGTCATCATAGAATATGTTGCGTCAAACATTTACAGACAAGAAAAAAAGTGGTTATTATCAATTTTGCTTCAGTTAAATTTAATTATTAAAAAAAAAACAACAAAAACAAAAAAAAAAACAAAAAAAAAACAGGCAAGGACAAGCTCCCTGTCACTACTGTTCATTATGACTGAAGAAAAAAAAACAAAAAAAACAAATAGGCAACAATTCCAGAATGAAATCAATTGGATTTAATAAGATTTTGGAAAGAACCTGGAACATCATGTGAAACAGGTTGGAGCACTGAACTGCTGAGCACGTAACTTTGGCCGTCAGTGGTGCCGCTGGGCTGGTTATGAGCACAGAAAATAAATCCCTAGTGCAGTAAATTATTTTTAATGATTCTGGTCAGCAGGTGGTGATACTGTGCATGTTTCTGATTTATCTGCTGAGTAATCTCATACAGATTGAGTTATGGTTGATTTGTGTTTTGAAATAAATTTAAACTTTATTTAAGTAAAGTGGTCCAAGTATGAAAAAAATATATACAAATACAACACGCACGTTTAGACATTCTTGATAAATGACTAGGAGATCTTTCATGAAGTGGTTATTTTAATTAACACAATTATCATTAGGTTTTAATTTTCAGCTTTGAACAAGAACACTCTTTGAAGTGATCAGCCTCAATTTTAGCTAATTAAAAATACATTCTGCAGAGATTTTCTGACAAAACCAAGATGAAATGGTGCAACGTGGCAAAGAGAAGCAAAAAAGGACAAGTTCATGCTCCCAGGTCCTTTTTGTTTTCTACTTTTTTCATACATAATTCATTTATTGGTAGAGATCTTGTGCTGTCTTCAGTTTTGTCAAAATGATAGCTTGAATACCAAAGATCACATCAATGTTCTCATTACAAATTAAAAAAAACAACAACAGTAAAACAGGAAAATGGGATACAGATTTATACATAACCAAATCAGTATGAAAACTCAGTAACTAACTCAATGACAAAAATATCTAATTTTAGACAAACAGAAGAACACAAACTAAAGCTAACTTCAAGCTTAAGCATAAACAATGACTGAAAGTCAAAAACCAGATCCACTCAGATCTGTTTTTGTTTGACTGGAAACAAAAACCAGATCTCAAATGGGGAGTTTGAACAAAACCAGCCGAGGACACCATGATGCTACACTATGAGGAAATTCAGCAAAGATCAGGTTGTCCCCCCCAAAAAAAATATATACTACAGCCCTAAGCCCGTGACAACCCAATGCAGGTTAGGGTCGGCTGTTCATTCTGAGTCGTGAAAATGTTTCATTCACTGAATTTGTCTGAAGATCTTTGAAGGAAGGTATGTTTGTGGATAAAAGCAGGAATCCTTCAAGTTGATGTTCAGGCTTAAAGGTTATCGTGAAAGCGCAGGTGCATGTTCCAAAGGTTGGGTCTAATCGCTGCCTAACAGAGTTTTCTCCAAAATGAAGAAATCAGTTCTGTGCTTATGGTATAATTTTTTTTTTTTTTCCTGCTGTAGAAATAGGCATAAAACAAGATTCCTGAGTACTAGAAAATCTGCTCTTTTCAGCAGGTGAATTACAGTCAGACTGTATAATCAGCTGAATTACATCCTGATAGAGGTGGGAATGCAAAATGAACTGGGAGAAAATCATTCAATGAGCCAAGTTGGTTCAGAAGAAATTCATAGGCAGGTTTTTTTATTTTTTTTTTATTTATCTCTAACATGTTTTCAACAGAAGAGAACAGAACTGAGATTTTAAAATGATAAATACATGCGAGCTGAACTGAAGATGAACATATTTATTTAAGAAACTTGCGCAACTGAATACCAATTTTAAACATTAAATATTTCTTGCTACTACTATAGATCTACCCACAATTGATAATATTTGCTGATAAAAAAAAAAAAAAAAAAAAAAATTTTTTTTATTCATATTAGGCTTGATGTTGTAAGTAAACAAAAGGTGGATCAACAAAGTATCAGCAAAGGTCATCAATACTTGCATAAATGTAAATTCTTGGTCTGATACAATTTGCATGAAGGTTGTTACATAAACTGTAGAAAACCTGGATCCCTGTGAATACTCTTCAGTGTGACTACATTGTTGTCATGCAAATACACACATGAATAATACAAACATATACTGTCAAAGTAAATACTTCAACGTGGGTATGAAATGTATTGTTTTCCGTTTGGAAAAAAAACGGAGGCGTTGAGTCTGAGACGTAGAGCGAGATCCCCGACAGAGCCGAATCCCACCTGAAAAGCGTGACTCGACTTCGCTCCAAATGAATTCCTCGCTCACGTCACCCTGCGACACCCTCATTTGACCAGAGTTATTGCTCTCATCAGGGATTACAGTGGCCTCCCCTGTTTGTGTGCCCAACATTTGACCGCAGGTTAACAAATAATAATAAATAATAACACAGTGATGATTTTGCTTGGAGTGTTTAGGATGACAGCTACTCTGTCACAGAGGAACTCAGAAGCCAAGGGCAGCAGAGACCAGGGGAAAAGAAAGCCATTATTCTCCCTTATCTTCAGGTTCATCAAGGGCTCTTGAGGCAATTGGATTATTCCACAGCCCTTATTCACAATTGATTGGTGTGCTGCTGAGTGGGAACAGCCTTGCAGATGAGTGTATATAAGTGAGTAGTGTTTTTGAGGATCACCGTGAATGAACCAGAGCAATCTCCCTTCAAGTTCCCCCCCCCCCGCAGCCTCCAAGAGGAGCTTTGCAATGTGTTGGAGGCATCAGAAGAGCAGTGTGTGGGCCTGACAAAAGCCAGCGCGTCGATTTTCTGACAATGTTTCACCTTTTTCTGTGACTCATTCCATGAAACCTGCCACAGCCGACGTGTGGAGAGATCCTGAAACGTTTGACACATTTAAGGAAAACAAAGGCTTTTTTCACAGAAACGGGAGAAGCGCAGCGTTTCATCTAAACCCCAATCAAATTCAAAGAAATAAAAATACTGTTCAGATGAAAGATGTGACAGATGAAGGCGTGAGAGATGAAGGAGAATCAGCTTAAAGGGCAATTATAATTTAAAACAAATCAGTTTGCTTATTTTCACAATTGTATTATTTTTCGATTAGCTAAGAACTAGCTCTATGGTGCCAACAGTTGTTTTATTGAAAAATCCGCTATTATTATGTAAAAACATCCTTACCACCATGTTTGACTTTAGGTATTATGCTACATTTTTAAATGTAGTTAATAAACGTGACAGGATGTACACTTTTTTTTTAGAAAATACTGACACTGACAAAACAGCTGCTTCACTGGTGGAATAGTTTGACCAGCACATTAGAGACTGCTATGTTTCTGTTTTTGACCATTGCCATGCCAGACTCTGACGACTCAGTGAGTCAGAAACCCTGAGGCTGCAGTATCTGTCTGAATGAAACCTGATGAGTGTCGACTCATGGAAGGACATTCCCACTAACCAGGGAGTAACGCAGGCTTCTCAGGCAGCTCCCTCCATAATTTTGGCTATGAAAAATAAACAAATAAAGCACTTTGTTTGGTGATGCTTAAACCCTGACAGAGAACTCTTTAAGAAAAGAAATTTATAAAAATGCAAAAACATACATACTCCTTCCTATTGAAGTACTTTGACAAGTATTAACTCTTATTAAACTTTTGACTCACTTTACATGTGCCTCTCCCAACACTACACTGACATCTTTGGTTGTAATGTCACCAAGCAGGAAGAAGCTTAAGGAGTATAAATACTTTTGCAAAGAACTGTAAGTTTTTTGTTTTTTTTTAACACCACTCTAGAAATACTTTAACAAGTTTTGCTGATTTTTCTTTTTCCAGAGTCTCTATGAAATCACGCTCAGCTTCAGGTCAGACAGGAAGGTTGGTACTGTGATAGATCATTATTTGCAATTTAGCTGATCTGCTGTCTAATACTGCTCACAATCTGGTCTATATGATCGTTGTACCATTAGAGGGAATGCTGTAAAGGAAAAAATGCTTTAAAGTGCTCACAGTTGTTTGATTTTCCTACTGATTTTGGTGATGGAGGAAGACAATCAGCAGGCCAATCAGGGAGTCGTAGTATATTCGGGTTGGTTCATAGGAATCAGCTCAACTGAACAGTTTAACAGATTTTGCTTGTACAGCTAAAGTTTAAATATATCTAAGCTCATAGCTAAGTGATCATATGCTGATGTGTGTGACAAAGTGGCTCAGTTTGTGTTTACCACTTATTTAGTACTTCTATAGTTGGTCATGAGACTTTAATTTAAACATTGCTGTTGTAACTTTGCTTCACTCACTTTTCTGGGTTTGTTTGTGGTAAGATTATTTTGTAGTCTATATGTATGCATATGTTTTAGTTAAAGCCAACGCTTCTAAACAATTAGATGAATATGAATGTTTCTTCTGTTTCAAGGTTAATTCCTGGTAAATTATTATTATTTTTTCTTTTCACTCACCATTGTTTGTCCCCTTTAGATGCTACATTCTGAGCAGGTATATGGGAAGGGCAGGCCCAGCATTTTACCATTTGTTGGTTTTGAACCCTTTGACTACACTACCTCACAATGTGACAGTCATATTGTTGGTGACTAAAAAGGGACTATAAAAATGTTCTGATATTTATTTTCAAACAGGGACTCGGTGATGGAATTAGTGCACTGAAATTCTTATTTTTTTTCTTCCTTTTTTATTGGTTTGACATTGTTTTTTTGTGGTAAATATACCAATAAGGATCACACTTTGGACAATGGCAGTAAAGCTTAACATTTTAAATTACATCTCATTCATTTTATGGGGAAGTGGCAAAGAAATAACTCCTGTCTGAATTCTGGGAGTTCATAAACTGTCTCCCTTATACGTTTTGATGTGCTCAGTTGATTTTAGTTGTTCTGATAACGTCTGTGATCCCTCAGCAGGTCTAGTTGTTCAGTCTGAGATTCTCACTCACAAAACGTTGTCCCTGGTCCAATACACTTGAGTCAAATGGCTGAACTGCCTCGTCAGCATGCTGTGATGTTCCCCAGAGTCCTGTTAACAAACTCATTATTTGACTCAGGTGGGTTGGAGCAGAGACACATCTAAAAGTTTCAGGACACTGGCCCTCATTTGCACGTCAATGTGTACGAGTTTGAAATGGTTTTAGAAGGGCATCGCACAAGTTAAATTAATGGAGAGGGAGCGACATTCCCTCTTATGCATCAAGCCCTTTCGACCTCAGATTACACTCACTAAAAAAATAAGTGTATCAGAGTAAAAGAGGCTGAAAACATTCATGCCACACTTTTCAGTTTTTCTAGATTTGTTGAGCGAATGAAAGCTATGTATCGTTTTGGTTCAACTTAATCATTGTATACCACCTTCTGTTGATCTATCCCATGCACAGTCTCAGTAAATTACACTAAAGTGTAACAGGGAAAAAAACGTGAAAAAGTCACAGTGGCATAACAATTTTTTTTTTATTTTTGCCATATTCTTACATCACAAATGTCGCTTCAGAGAAATCAGGAGTGCATTTCACAGCTGCCTAACATGATGACTAAACTCTTTAGTAGAGAGCTAAACTCCCACATGGAGGGAAATCTACTGTGTTACTGGTTTCTATTTTAAACAATCCGATCGCCCTCCCAGCCTCCCACCACAGCACTCAGGTTCTTTTCAGGATCTAATTCAACGGGGAAAGCATACAGTGTCCCTAAAATCTATCCCCCACCTACTGAGAAAAACAATCAAAGCACCTTATAAACAGAAAAAAAATAGTATACTTCCAGCTGCATTCATCTCGATTCTGTCTGATTCTACATGGGTCAGCGATGGAAGTTTTAGTCTTCTCTATTGTGCTGCAGTGTAAGAAGATTATGTTCGTCAATCCCTGTCCAAACTTACTTATTCTGTCATTTCAGCTAAGGATTATCCTGATCTGCTTAAGGGAAATAGGATTTTAGAAACTGCACACTTCAAGTTGCTGCAACATGCGAAATGTCAACTTCCCCTGCAGCGTTGTAATGAATTCTGTAGTCATGAACATTAACAGGCACTGAATTTCCTCTAGGCTTGATGATGATAGCTCACTTCATTGTTTTATGGACTGTATCCAATGCTGCACTCTATTTAATCTGCACATTTTAAGGTTAAAAATCACTTCTTAAGGTAAAAAAAAAATTGCTTCACATGCTGTGTTATCCTTCTCCTTTCCTTTCTGCTCCAAGGAAATCAAAGAGATGCATGAATAATAATAAGAGGAGCCCAGGGGTTATATTGGTAATGATTTCCCTCTAACCCTGTGGAACTGCTACACCCTAAACATCTGCTTTGTACATCTCCCCATGGCCCAAGCTATGTCTTCAACTAATGACAACATCTTGAGGAAGTGCAGCCAGTGATGAGAAAAGCAGGTGTGCACCTGGGGTGATTGGGGGAGGGTGGTATGCTAATCAGGATTTCCCACCACAGCTGAATTATTTCACTTTATAACGGGGTGACAAGAAAATGCCCAGAGTGAATTTAGGTAAGAGTATATGTGTATTATGAGGGGGTGGGTTGTTTCGCCAAACCATCAATTTCCAAAGCCACACAAAAAATCTCATAAAAGCGCACACAGGGTAGGTGCGACCCTGCCAGACTGCGCACGCAGCAAAAAAAACTTGTGGGGTCCAACAGACCCTCAAGTGGAGGTTCAAACTCTTTTTCCAGACCTTAATTCCATAAGTCATCTATGGTGAATTCAGTCATACTGTAGACCAGTTTTTTTTTTTTTTGAGTATTGCTCAAAAACAAAATTCTGGGGTCACAGGCGACAATCTGGAAAATGCAGGCCGAGGCCCAAAATTTAATATTTAAAAACATGGATAATCATGTAGTTTGCACACTTGACCAAACTTATCTCCAGAGATTAGAGTGTCCTATAAGCTACACGGATGCTTGCATTAAAGATTAGTAAAAAATTGCATGT
>NW_015115327.1:73866-75964 GCF_001443285.1 Poecilia latipinna
GCGTCACATATTGACGCTTGGGCAGGTCCCCTCGGCGTCACATATTGACGCCGAGGGTACCTGCCCAAGCGTCAATATGTGACGAGTTGGGAGTGAGAATGTGTTGAAATAATACAGCTTTGCATAATTTATGTGACATGCTGTTCAAAAGGTGTTTAGAACCAAGTTAACCCTTTTCCAGAGCAAAGAACACCATCTGCAAACTTGAAAGAAACTGTAGCTATAAAAAGACAAGCAAACAAATCTGCTGATCATCACCATGTCATGATCCGTGTTTCTGTGTATTTATTTTAAGGTTTTTCTGTGTTCAGTTTCTGTCCTGAGTCTCTGTGATGTCCTGTCCTCCCTCCCAGGTGTGTCTCGTTCCCTGATCACCCTCCCAGTGTATTTAAGTCCACCTGTTATCTTTGTCAGATCCTAGTTGTATGTAGCTTGTCGGTTGTCGTCAGTAGTTCTCAGTCGAACTGTGTAGTCCTGAGACTATTTTGCTCCATGTTCAGTCTTTGTGTCAGATGCTACCGGTATTTAGCTGTGTGCTTTTTGTCTCTGCCGTGCTGCCTGATCTGGACTGTTTGAGCCACTTTCATCATTAAATTCATCATCACTTTCTTCATAACCTGGACTCCTGCGTTCATTCTCACCTTCACAAACCGCCACCCCATGACACACCAGGCTGCAAGATAGGAAACATTTCCCATTTTTCATGTTGTGTTTTAAGTGTGACAAATTCATGGCAGAAGACTTTTTATTTCACAAAACAGCTGTTTCATATGTGTGCAACTGGAACAACATTATTGATAGGTGAATTTTAGATATTTTTGCCTTGAACTGTAAAAACTCTTCAAGACAAATTAGAGTATTTTAATGTGACAGACATAAAGTGCAATTTGTGTTTTAGTTGAGGTGAATGTAGCAATTGGATTGGCTCATCTGTAGTTGTCCTGGACCTTCATTCTTATCCAGAAATCAGATTTGGACGTTTGAATATGAAGTCTGAGTCTGAGTCTTGCTTGTCAGCCTGATTTTTAATTAGTATGAGACATATTTCTGATTCTCTGACCTTTCATAATCTACTTAAATACACACAAAATAACCCAAAGCTCCACAGCCGACTTGGGGTTTGATTGGGTCTTACTGGCAAATATTTGATTTGATATAAAACTTAAAGACCAGTGGATTTCAGAGAACGTCCTACAGTTTCGTGGCAAAGGTTTCAGAAAGCTTGGAGCTCTGACAGACACTGGGCTCTGTTTAATGAAGGACAAAATATCTTATTTTGATTTCTCATTAATCAACAAATGCTCTTTTTTAAATAATTTTATCTGTTTTTAAATGTAAACAGAACAAAATGAACAAAATGGCCACATCCAGCTTTAAGAGTGTAACAGTTTTGCTGAATAACAATAATATAACTGGCATCAATAATAATATGATTGATATACACCAGTAAAATGTCTTCTGGTAAATGTTTAATGTGAACCTGTTTGTTGAGTACTGCCATTACTTTTAAAGGCCACAAACGGGCTCTGTCTGAGAATACTCGGTGATGTGGGTAATTGTGTGGTGTTTTACCACCACAAGCTGTTAAACACTCCTAAGCGTCCAGAAGTTCATAAAATTAGATTGAAACTTCAAAATCTGCTAAGTGAAAATAGACCAATAGTCGTTTGCTAAGCAGATTCACACTAAAGTGTCTGCAAATCTCTGGCTGACGATGGACCATTCTGTTTATGTTCTCTCTCAGTTTTCATGTTAAATATCATAGAAGGCACATTTAGAAAAGCACTGAACCAGTATGACAGAGAGCATTTTCACTCTAAATGTCAAATAGCAGCATGACCTTAATTTGCAAAGATGAATAAAAAGGAAACATAACACTTCTGAAATAATGCTCTTTGAACAGGTGAAACCAAATTATGTTTGAAAAAATCAAACAGCAGACGAGCAAACAAAGGTTTTGTACCAACTATCAGGTGCAATGGTGAGGAGCTGCTTTTTTTTTTTTTTTTTTCCACAGCCAGGACCTGAGTGTTTGCAGTCATTGGGACAACTATTGCAAAAGAAGAAGAAAAAAAAAAAATGAGTCAATCCATCTAAC
>NW_015115328.1:0-16156 GCF_001443285.1 Poecilia latipinna
GTTATTGATTTATTGCCCAGCCCTGTTGAGAAGTATGAAGGTTCTTGTTTCCATGACCACAGCGTGGGTTCTTTGTAACAAGAAAGTTTCTTTTTCCTGCTAATAAAATTGTCTTTTTGAAAAGACAATAAAAGCAGTGTGGACAAGAGGAACTGGAACAGGATGTGTTTCAGTTCCGCCTGTCCACACTCCTTCGTCTGGTCCTGTCTCCGTTTCTGTCTGTCTCTGTCTCAAAGAAGACATTCAGTCTTTTGCTGCTACAGATTTGTTTTTGTTTTTAAATATTTCACAGACTATGCAAAACCACGTGTAACCTTGCCCAGATCAAGTCGTACCAGCCTGCAGTAGTGTTAATATTTAGCACAACCATCCAGACAATCTATCATAGCAATCTCTATCAGAACACAAAACAGAGCCATGATATTCTTACTTTGCTTAATAATGTTTTTGTCTGTCGTTTCGCCTTCGTCCAACAAGAAACCAGAAAACAACTTTAGTCGCGGTGCAGCTGTTCGATTCTTGACTGAACTTTTGTGTTAGTCTGCAAATTAAGAGTAAATGTGGTGCAGCAAGTTGTCTGTGTGCCCACATTTTAAAATATATTTTAGTACAACTCACATGCTCAAGCAAGATAGAATAATAAAGCAGGAAGATGTAAAACGATGCCTGTGATGTTAGAGGGGGAAAAAAAAAGGCTGATTCACTTCCACAGGCAGCTGTTTCCATGCTGCTTTCAAGTGATTATATTAAAATACGAAATTGGTAAACATACTTTTTTGCAAAAAACAAAGCTAAGGGATTGTAGCCCCTACCCTGACCTCACAGCTGGATGAAGATGCTGTTGTGATTGTATTTTCCTGTTTGAAGAAGAAAAGTTTAAATTTCTTCCATTTTGTCCTTACAGAGAATGTAAGGCTGTTGCTATGGAAGCAATGCTCAAGGTAGAATGTCATGCAGATGCAGCTATTATATACTGCTGACATTACAAGTGATAAACAGTATTATAAACCACAACCCTGCCCACACTGAGACCAGTAAAATTAATAAAACTGTATATGTTGTGAATCTCATCCACTCCCTGGTATTAAAACTAGGTGAGTGTATCACCCATGTCTCCAACTGAGGATTAGGGCCACTGACAAAAAACAAACATTTCTGACTTTTTTTCTCCAAATTCTGACTTTAATCTGAGAAAAATGAGAATTTTGAGAAAAAATACTGCAGCTGTAGCTAATTATATAAGAATGCTGAGAAAAAGAACGTTTCTTGTCCACGTCCCTCCAGCCGTGAAAGGAGTTGATGGAGATGTGCGGTGCGGACCTCTGAACCACCATGGAGGGCCCATGGGAAGTGCAGACATCCCGAAACAGTGTTTCCCCCCTCGGCCGCATTTACTCAGCTGAAATCAGAAACTGCAAATGTATAACTGTGGAAGGAATAGCAGTTTTGTGGTAGACACTGATGAAACCAAATAGCGTGCGGTGCCCCAGTGTGTGTCACTATGCACGGTTCCGACCACCCACGGTACACGTCTCTGGATGTTTCTCTCGCTCTTCCAGCCAAAGGCAGCGTGGAAACGCTGGCTTTATGAGCATGTGGGCAGCAAAAAGGAGCAGAGGGGGAAATGTAGATGATTTGTAGGGAGAGCGTAATGGAGACAGATGATCCCGCTTTGGGTCTGTCAGCTGTTGAATCAGCGCTGCCACCCAGTAAGGGAGTCTTCCTCCCCTTGTCTGTCTTTCTTCCAGTTATTTCTCTCTTCATCCTGCTGCCCGGCTTCTCCAAATAATCTCTGAAGACAGTTGGCATGCTCTGTCTGCACGAAGCAGCCTTGCAATGTAAAGAATAGCTGCCGGCACTGACATAACCGATTCTCTGTTGGAGAGAAACAAGGCGGTGGTGGACTGTCACTTACTTTTTTTCGAGCTTTGCTGCTCTCCAACAAACCCAACGTCTCGTCACTTACCTGTAGCTTCACCTGGGCTGGTGGGTTCCTGTACAACGACACAATCCTTCCTAGGACACTTTGCCAATTCCTTATAACTTGATCTTCTGATCAACATGTAAAATCCTTTGCATTTTCCAATCATACTATGTGAATATAAGCTATGCACAAAGTTAAAGTAGATGTAAAATGCAAGGTTGTTATAACTAAAACTAACATAATAACAAAAATTGAGAAACTACACTGGAACTACATTGTTACTAACTAAACTAACTCAAACATACTGAAACTAGAAATATAATATAATATCCTTCGTTTGTGTATCTATTGACCTGTTTATTAGCTTTTCAAACTGATGTGAAAATGATTTTATTTCCCCCAAACAAGATGTTTACATGAACTGTCAGCAAATTACGGCGCTCCACACTTAGACCACAAAACGGCGACGGCAGAAGTTGGTAGAAAACACCAGTCAGTTGGTTCTTCAACTTTAATTGAATACTTTTTTTTTAAATAGTATCCTCCGTTGTGTATTCACTACCCAATCTATGTATAATCACAATGCAATACTTTGACGTTTTTAAATTCTGCGCCTTAAAACAAATCAAAGTATGAATAAACTGAAACTACAGCTGTAGCTGGAATAACTACTAGAAACTAGCAAACACATTTTGAAAACTAACTAAAACTAACTGAGTTAGACAAACAAAGTCTCAACGAAATCAAAGTGACCTATAGAGAAAAGCCAAGTAGCATTATAAGCCTGGTAAAATGACACATGTTTAATCTAAATCTCTAAGTGAGGCTCTCGTTGGTATTCAGGCCCCTGCAGATCCTCCTTCCTCTGCTGTTTCAGCTGCAGGTCTCCACCAGCTCTGCACATGCATGGACCAGACTGTTTGCTCAGTCTTCTTTGGAAAATATCTCACACTCAGCCAGACAAGATGGAGAGCTTATGTAAACACCAATTTCTAAGTGTTGATGCAGATTTGAAATTGAACTTAGGTTTGGACTTTAAAGCTGCGGTTACGTAAAGTTTATGGGAAAAGTATTTTTTTAATGTTTTTGTTGAAATTGTCACCATGTTGTGACAGTAGGTTATGAGACAGATAATCTGTGAAAATTGAGATCTCCTCTGCCTTCTCCCAGTGCTAACTAGAAACAACCAATCAGAACCAGGAGGCGGGTCTTAACGCTGTCAATCATCCTCTTGTATGCCCTCTCCATTTCCTCCTCTGCTCCGCAACAGCTAGGAAAGCCTGCCGTGAATGCTGAGGCTATCACGACCACCAATGGTTTTCCTGTAACTGTAAGTTGTTTCTTCATCATTAGTATGTTGAGTAGGAAGTACACAAGCATGATGGACAGCACTAATACCCTCCTGATTGGTTGTTTTTGATGCTTTTTTGTCGGACGGCAACAATAGCTCAGAAGAGGTTGAACTTTCATCATGTGGTCACAAGCACATCTCTAAATCAGTAATTATGCACAAATATACAAACTTATGGTGTGAACAAGGATCGGTTGTTCCGCTAACAGTTGGTTACCGGTTTTCCCAAATAACATAAAAATGGTTTATTACGGGCTTTAAGCATGAGAAGGAGTTTTGACCTGGGGATCTGTGATGCTGCTGTGCTGCTTTGTTATCAACAATTTAATTATTTTTTATTGGTTTCTTCACATCAAGATAACTGTATTTACATAATTTCTTTTAAAAGTGCCTGGTTCAACCGTAGCTGACAATCTGCTGGTGTTCAACCCTGCAGACTCCTAGACACCAGGCACATTGTGCATGAACACAATGTGCTCAGATGTTCTGAAATTTTATCTCCATTATTTTATGACATCCCAAGTGTAAATATTTGCATTTCTCCTTTCCACAATGGATTCATGAGTAAAGACATTTTCACAGTATTCGATGTGAGGATAAACGTGAAAGATCTTCATTCCTAACACTGTTCAGACTCCTTTCTAGTTCAGCAGGACGCTAAATGTGCTTTAATTTGGGCTAAAAGTATAAAAGTCTGAACGGAAGGCTTGTTTTCTGTCTTCTTCTTTTCTCTCCTCTTTGGTCTCCATTTGATGAATAAGGAGGTTGTCCTGACAACCAGATTGTCTTAGAGAGCTACAGACAATATCCACTGATGTGTCACTTCACTGTTAACATGAATTAGTTTCAAGGTCTTTGCCAAACCCCCAGTTGGCTGTGGCACAGAGCCAGTTTCTGCTGGTGGTTTCTTCCGGTTAAAGGAGAGTTTTTTCTCTCCACTGTTGCCGCATGCATGCTCAGTAGGAGGGATTGCTGTAAAGACAATGACACGATGCAGGCGATTATCCACTGTCACTTCAGGCGTATCCAGGAGGAGTGAATGATGTGGGTCAATGACTCAGCACAATCTGTTGGGTTCCCTTAGACAGAACACTTTTTTTCTCTAATAGTCTGTGTAAAACCAAATTTTTCCCACTTTACAGTAAAACTGACAAAAATTCTAAACTGTTGGAATCAAAAACCGAAGTTAACTCGACATGATCAAACAGAGTTACACTGTTTGTGGCGGGCTGCCTTCAGACGTTAGCGGTGCCAGCTGCAGACGCTAAGACTTGTTCAGGGGGACCAGCTGTGGTGTTTGGCTAAAACCCAGTGTTCAGCAGAGGCCGCGGCGCTGGACTCCTGCTCCAGCTGATTCTAGTAGAAAGTGACAACTAAGACAGCAGTAAATGAAACGGACACTCATTCGGAAAGGAGGGATCCAGAACCAAACCTACAGCACTCCGACTGAAAGACGACGACTCTACCCACTGAGCCACAGTCGCCCCTGTTGAGGGAGAGCAAACTGAAGATGCTTTATTTATGCTGTTTACTGGTAATTAGAAAGAAATTGATGTGACATATGCTGCAGTCAAACTGTGATTTTGTTTTTCAGCGGTTAAACATGCAGCGGCAGCTCAGCAGATTGTCTTTTAATGGTCTCCACCCTGATCTGCATTTGTAAAACTGGTAGGAGTCTGACTGTCTGTCTGTCTGTCTGTCTGTCTGTCTGTCTGTCCAGCATGCCCTAGCAGCTAGGTAATCTAGCTAGATAGATACTTGTCTAATCTAATCTGCCTAGACAAATCCACTTTTTTCCCCACTGTCTGAAGTTAAATCAGACTAGATCTCTCATTTTATAGTATTATCAAGTACCCATGTTACCTTCAGTTGTTATAAAAATGCCATATATATCAAAAATGACTTAAAAGACATCTACTTTGTAATTTAATGCCTTGAAATTGGGCCTCTGTCTCTTTAAAAAGAACTTCAGCTCTTTCTGAAGCTCCGCCTTCAGGAAGTCTTCGCAACATGGCTCCTCTATTAACCCTTTATCAAAGTTTACACCAGCGTTTTACTGAGAAGTAGCTCCTATAATGAGCTCAGCTGGTGCTCAGTTCCACCAGATGTTTGCTAATTGCTGCTGGCTAGTCTGAAGGAGCTGAGTGGGGGAGTCAAAGTTGAGGGGCTGTTCTGTGAGGTGGAAGCTTGCAAGCTGCAGCTCTGAGGAGGAGCTGTGCCTTGAAGGCGGGGCTAGGTCCAACCAGATGTTTTGCACAGCTGAATGGTTGCCATGGAGATTAAAAGAATTCTCAAACATGCATGAAAGAATCAAAACAACACTGCAGGTATGTTTTTGGTGAGGGAATAAAATTCCCTCAGCAGTTTTATCAGGTCATAGAGATAATTTGTTAACATTTTACATGGTCCTCTTTATTTTTGTACATGAATGGTGCAAATAAAGATTCTTGTGAAGTAATTTGAATTGAGTGTAAAGGAAAATCAAAGAAACAGTTTCAGAAAGGTGGGAGGACAGACAGTACTTGGACACAGCAGAGTAGACTCATCAGTGTGAGTGACAGTGGAACAGGCCAGCTGCTGTCCCGCTGCATGGAGGAAGGAGGACGGGATGACTGCGTGTGTGTGTGTGTGTGTGTGTGTGTGTGTGTGTGTGTGTGTGTGTGTGTGTGTGTGTGTGTGTGTCTGTCTGTCTTTTTTGTGCATGCCTGCATGTTTGAGATTTGAAGTCACTGCGTCGCCTTCATCTCTTTGTGAGAGGCCCGTCTTTGTGGACGGCTCTCGCTGCAGGGCGGGTTGACAGGCTGTGAATGGCTGTCGTTGCCGTGCGGCGGCGGCCCACCGCGCGGAGTCAAACCCTCGGCAGCCCCTATTAGTGCGAGCAATGCACAGACATGACAGGACTCCGGGTGTGCGCATAAAAAGTGTGTATGTGTGTGCGTGTTTACTGGTTTGCTTGTTTCTCTCTCCCGTTTTTTTTTTTTGTTTTTGTTTATCTTCAGCCATTCAGTCCTTCTCTTGACATTTTGGGAAAACTGCTCTTGTCACAAGGAAGAATTGCAGTGAAGAGAGGGATGGAAACACAGGAGGTCTGTGGAAGAATGTGTGAAGCTGTGTGTAGAAGAGAGGCCAGTTGGACGTTTTTGTCTGTGTTGCCACATCAAATGCCAACCCCCGCCCTGTCCTCCCTGCTTTCCTTTTCAACTCTGACAGTGATTAATGATCCTCAGCTGTCAGGTACATTACTCACTGCTCCATCTCTCTCTTCTCTCCCCCCTCCACCCCTCGTTCCACCTCGTCTTATTTTTTTTCTGTTTCTTTAATTCATTTACAGTTTAAAATGAACATGTCACATGTTGATTTAAACAAATGTTTGCAATGAAAAGGAGTACAAGAAAAAAATCTCTTAGTCTACTGTGCCCTTAGGGTGTCCACAGTGTGACCCTAGATCACAGCTCAAAGAACAGCCTAGAAATTGGTTCATTCAAGAAAAGATATAGACATCTAGAAGCTTAAAATGGAAAATATGATGTCCAACACAAAGCATCCCAAGCCTGGAGAAATACAGAGGGTTGCGTCAGGAAGAGTGTCTGCCGTAAAACATTCGCTAAATCTGACATATGAGTCAAAAACATGATGTCCGACACACCGGATCGGTTTGGAGCCCTGGGTTAACAACGACCGCCATCGGTGCTGGAGACCAACAGGGCATCAGAGGAAACTGGGTCACTGTTTGGTCAGCAGAGAAGAAGAGGAGGAAGACAAGTAAGTCAGTAGAGAGAGGAGTGAAAAGGGAAGAACTGAAAATAGGAACTTTGAACGTTAGGACTGTGACAGGGAAAGCCAGAGAGTTGGCTGCCATGATGCAGAGGAGGAAGGCGGACATGTTGTGTGTTCAGGACACCAGGTGGAAAGGTAGCAAGGCTAGCAGGATTCAGTCTGCTCTGCCTCGGTGTGGATGAGGAGAGGAATGGTGCCGTACAGGAGGAGTCAGTCGGGAAAGATCTGGAGGTGAAAAGAGCAACAGGCAGGTTGAAGAGTCTGAAATTAAAATGGCGACAGCAAAAGTTGGGAGAAAACACCAGAGTCAGGTGGTGGTTCAACAATAACTGGATCTATTTTTTGAAAATGGTGTCTTCTGTTGAGTCTTCATCACCCAATAGATGTGTAATCACAATACAATACTTTGACCTTTTTGAATGCTGCCATTAAAAATGAACCAAAGTATGAAAAACCCAAAACTATTACAACCCTCAGAACGTTCTGGAACCTCATGAGAAGACACATAGAAAAAAGCATCTAAGATGATCAGAAACGAACAACATTACCCAGAACCTCTTCTGTTCCTCCATCGGGACCCGAAGGCTGAGTGGGTCTGACCTTTAACCGCTGACCTGACGCTGAAAAGAATAACACTGTCAACAAAACACAAGTCAGAGGGGCGTGAGCCGGAATATTTCAGAGAATGTGTGTGTGTGTGTGTTTTACATGTGCGTGTGAGCCCTAAACGTGCCATGCAGAGGCGTTTGAAAGAGGCCAGACGCCGGCTGTCAGGCGTTCCTCCGTCTCCCCCCTCCAGCCCGTTCCATCCCACAGCCTGGCCGATGATGGATGGCAGCGAATGAGAAGTTTCCTCTCCTGGACCGCTGACTGGAGCCGGCTGCCGTCGGAGGAACAGCCATCTGCTTTTCATTGAAGGGGGGAGCGGCGCTGAGGGTGGGGGGGATTGGGTTTGGACCTGGGTTCTGGCCCCCGCTTGGCACTGCGAATCAGGGCGGGCTGCACAGGAATGAAGCCACCTATCTGTAAAAAAAAAAAAAGAACAAAACATACAATAATAATTTTAAAAAACCTGGTTATTTTTAAACCGAACTGGAAATGTCATTAAGTGAGACAGGGAGGTATTTTTTGTGCGGAAGCTGCTATTTTCCCTCGTTCGTCTATATTTAAAACATCCAGAAGTCGGAAAGAAAACATCTGAGTTGAGCGATGGCTCGTCTGAAAATACCCCATCTGGTTTGAGCCGCTTCTCTGTGAAAACTCCAAACATTTCAGACGCACTCTGCAAGGAGAGATGAAGATTCATTGCACACAGTGAAATTAATTATTTTTCATTTATTTTGAGCTGTGGCTGCTGATATGCAGTTGGAAGAGAGACTAGGAGCTGAAACAGACAGATGAGACTCAGGACATGTTCGAACTTTTGTTCAGAGAAAATAAAAGATTCTGTCAAATTGAGGAAATCAGACCAGGGAAATTATTCCTACCCTTAGGAATTCAGATTTTGTCACGTTAAAACCTCAAATGTAATTTTTCTTTGGGATCAATAAAATATTTTTGCATTTGAATTGAATTCAATTTGAATTTCATCACCTTTTGGTGGGATTTTTATGTAATAAATCAGCACCAAATAGTGCCTGGTGGTGCAGTGGGAGGAAAATGATTCATGTTTTTTCTTTTTACAGTTCTTTTCACATCTTGTACACAAGATGTGAGGTGGATCCAGTGCTTTTGGCGCGAGCCGCTGCACGCCCAGTTCAACGCTTCAACTATAAAGCCAGCTTATAATCTTATAGTATCTAGGCTATGGAGCTAAATTGGGGCCATAAAGTTTGTATAAATAATTAAATGAATAAATAAATAAAATTCTGGAACTGAAAAACAATCAATTGAATGTGAAAAGTAGATATTAACAATCTTTTTCTTTCATTTTCAAAAATCTTAATTTTTAGTTTGTTTTTTCAAGTTTCAACCTTTTTTTTAGTTTCAAAATGTTTTTTTCAGTTTTATGTTTGTTTTTTGTTTTTTTGTTTTTTTGTTTGTTTTTTAACAAACTTTATGGCCCCAATTTAACTCCATATTTCCTTCAGTATTTTGTTTTCTTCACTTCATGTATAAAATTGACCAAAGCTACTTTGTCACGTTTCTGGTAGTAATGTGACAAAATACAAAAAAAGGAAAAAAAGAAATATAGAAATAAAGAAAGAAAACTTAGCTAAACACATATTGATTTAGTTCAAAGATGATAGCCTTAAGCATAATAAAACAGATCAACAGCAGAAATACATTAATGTCCTACTAATTGTGAGTAGAAAAAGTTGGGGTTTTGCTCACTGCAAGCTTGGACAGAAAACAGACAAATAAAATGATTGGATTTGTTTAGTAATGCCACATTCAACCACTCTGTTGGTTATGATTTATTACAGTAGAAATATTAATGCAGTAAAGAAGATTACTGACTGTACTGAGGAGCAAAAATCATTAAAGGCAAAAGATAGAGAGACTAAGTGGAAAATAATTACTAAATTACACTTTCCAGGATTCATTACGTGGATGTTGCTCACTAACTTTTTTTTTTATTAAGCACATTAAATAAGACTAAGAGGCACATTTCCCAAGCTGTATGAATTAGTGTACACAAATCATCAATAGTGCAAGAGAAATTGTTTGTTATCCTGCTAATCGCAGGTGAAAGCAAAGCGTTGTGGAAGGAGCAGAACAGGCTGGCTCAAAGACCAAAACAAACAGCTGGATAATCAGAAGTTATTTCTGGGTTAAAAAACTCAAGAGGCAAAAACAATGAACTGAATCACCTGTTGGGTTATTTCAGATGGACTTTTTTTGCTTTCAGGGATTTAGCTCCGTTTTACTTTTTTCGGTTTTTGACAAACGTTCCTTTCACACTGCTTGATAAAGTTCAAACCTATTAATAGTCTTAATAGGTCTGAACCTAATACAACATAATTAATACCTAATATTAGTTTTCCACATTAAAGACTAATATTTTAGGTAATGTAGAAATAACACACCAGATCTTAGTTTTCACACACGTTTACCTGATTTCATGTAGTCCTTTCTTAATAATCCCAAAATTTAAACATGTCAATGTTTTTATGACCCTAAAGTGTTTTCTGAATTTCTATCAACATGTTAAAACTATTTATTTTATTTTTTTTTGTAAAATCATTCTAATCTGGCAGAAAACATGTTAGATTTTATTTTATTTTCCTCATCAGCTCATGGAGATGTATATACACATTATTCAAACCTTTCTTTTTTTCTTGTTCATCTGGAGGTGAAACTGACAACATCTGGACCACAGTAAGGCATTAAGGCAGTAAGGCATTAAGGCATTAAGGCAGTAAGGCAGTAAGGCATTAAGGCAGTAAGGCATTAAGGCAGTAAGGCATTAAGGCAGTAAGGCATTAAGGCACTAAAGCAGTAAAGCACATCTGTTTCTTTTGCTATGGCAGCTTTCTGGTGCTGGTGAAACTGACGATGCATTCACACCATTCCTGTTTGATCCACTTTAACTGAACTGTAGTTTGTTTGAAAGTCCGGTTTGGTTAGGGAGGCGTGAATGTGCAACCAAACCCTGATGCGGACCAAGAAAGCAAACTCTGGTCCACTTAAAAACCTCGGTCTCGGTTCCATTGAAGTGAACTCTGATGCAGTTCGAAAGCATATGCGAACGCCAAGTGGACCAGAGTCTGCTCCTAAAGCAGGAAGTAGACTACCACATAGGGCATTCTGGGTAAACATAATCAAAACAAACATACTAGTCTTGCACTAGCGGAAGAAATTGCATGTATTCTTTTATGAAAGACAAGAGAAATCCAAACGTCACTAAAATCTGATGCCACTCCATTTTTGTTTATATTTTGTGAAGAAGGAAATTACGCTCAGTGTCTCCTTCAGAGGTTTTCATGTGATTTCCTTCAGTAGTTCTTGGTGCAGCGCCCCCTCAGGTGAGGAGGTATAATGTGTTTCTCAAAGAATTTGGTTTGTTTCACACAGTGCTGCATGAAGGCGAACCGCAGCGGCTGAAAACTCAACCCACTGGATTATCAGGGGTGGAAAAAAAGGGGTTCAGAAACATTGATTTGTCTCTCTTGCAAAATCTCCCCTTAAAACGAATGTCATAATGCTAAAACTTTTCCTTTAAGTTCAAATTAGACATTAAACCTTCAATCAGTTTAGCTTATTCTTTGAACATCCTTTTCCCCTTGGTTGGTCTCTAAAGAATTAGCATTAGTATCTTTGTTTATCAGATTGGTTTACTTTTTACTTAATTTTGTGATTAGAATGGCATGTGAGTGTTATTGATGACAAATAAAGTTCCTGACTGTGTGTCCCAAGCGATTTCTTGCTTGTGAGAAAGATTGCTTACTCCTCTTACTCTCCCCACAGAATAAATCTAGATGTATTTTTAGACTGGTCTTGATACTGATTATTTTTATAAGCTAACCTTTTGTTTTTCAACCATTGCACATGCAATGTGTTGACAGTGCATTGGCTAAATGTGTCTTCCATAGTGTTTTTGTGTTTACATTGCTTTCTGTTCATTGAGAAGGGTTCATCTTTACACACACACGCACACACACACACACCAGCTGAGTCATTGGCTAGCTGTCTTAGCTCTCGTGGGAGAGGCTCTTCACAACTAAACAAGAATGTCCACATCCACTAAACCATCCATCACTTCCCACTCCTTCCATCCTCCATTTTCCTTTGCTTCTTTGTTGTGCCGCCTATTTCGTCCCAATATTTTTAAGAGAAGATTTGAGGTTGAAAAACAGACACGCACAAAAAACAAAGACAGCATTGTTATTTTAATTCCTTCACACTCACAGAAGGGCTTTTCCACCAAAGAGCTGTAAGTGGGAAACCACTTACAGCTCGGTTCTTAAAATTGGTTCTTCACTAAAAAAGCTGTGTGGTTTTCCCACATATCATTACACCACTAAAAAAGACTCTTTGTAAATTTTTCCTCCTCCATCTGGTGCAACCTGAGACGGATGATCACGGAGTAGGGAGACGGTTTACATCTTACAATCACATATTTTGTCTCATTATAGAAGCGGCGATGAGAGCTGGAGGGATTAAACGGGATTTATAAATGCCAGCTGGTGATGCAGAGGAAGCTACAGTTTATAAAAGAAGTCGAAATGTGGTTAAGTTTCCACTTAACCGTGTTTTTTTTTTTTTTTACGGTTAAGTGAAAACTTGAAAGGTTTTACACGGTTTGCTGATCTACGTTCTATGTTGGAATTTTAGGACCAAATAAAAAAATAAAAATTATGTGAATGAAGTTGAAATTTTATGAGAATAAATTCATATAGGAGTAAAGTTATAATATTACAAGGATAAAGTCATAACATTATGAGAATAAAGTTGAACAAGGATAAAGTTTAAATATTATGAGAATAACGTCAAATTACAAGAATAAAGTCATTTGAGGATAAAGTTGAAGTCATACAAAAATAGTCATGTTATGTGAAAAAAATTCAAACAAGAATGAAGTCAAAATATTATAAAAATACATGTCACATCAAAATAAAATTGAAATAATACATAATTTTATTTTATTTTTCATTTTTTCTTAGCATAACTCTAATACTCCATCATGTAACAATTAAACAAAGAACACACAATATTCTGATGAAATCAGCCTAATCTCACACTTTTGTTCATTTTCTTCTCATCTCTTGGCTCCACTAACATTTTCATATGAAATGTGTTCGGGTGTTTCAGTCTGGCTGCTCGTTTCGTTCGGCTGGTTCAGTCTGACTCTAGTTCCCAACGAAATCAGTTCTTGTCTCTGACCCAGAAAAAGAACCGGGTTCTTATTCAGCTCCAGATCTGCTGCCTGGAATAACCATGAATCAGCAGTGGAACGGGTTGGTGGAGAAAAAACCCCGAAAACATTATGGTAATAAAACAAGGACATTACAGTAGCTGAGAAAACACAGCAGCTGAACTTAACGCTTCATGAAAATATTTGCTTTAAAGGATCATTTAGAGTGAAGTGAGGTTTTACAAAGAAGCTACAGTGAACTGCTTCACTTTAAAGGAAAAGACAAAAGTTTTGAACAGTCTGTCAGTCGGCGTTGTGCGAGCTGCAAAGCAAGTTCAAAACAAAATGCATACAATAGCGTTTGCTGCAAGGTTATCCACTTTTATGCCGCTGTCACAGTTGTGTTTGTGTACGTAAAAATGCACAATAGGTTGTTTTTATCGTAAGGACAGGAAGTAGGTTTTGTCAAATATGAAGCATTGCTACGGCTTTGAAGTACGCATGATGGTTTTGATGTTCCACTGATCCGTAAAGGCTTTAAAATCCAGTTACCAGGATGAAGAACCGGTGAATTTAATGTATGTGTGTGTGTGTGGATCAGTGGCTGTGGTCACTGAATCGTAAATTAAGCATTTTCTTGGATTCTATCCTCTTTCTACGCTCAGTTCTCAATCAATAATCAGTCAATTAAGTTTATTTGTAAAGCACATTTCAGCAGTTCAAAGCAGTTCAGTGTTTTCATTTGAAAAATCATGAACACATGGTAACAGTTGTGAAAACTAATAACACACATTACATTTTGTCAAGCAATGTCTGTTGAAATAATCAATATGACAACATGACTATGTTGGTTAATATTCCAGTTGTTATAGTTCAAAAGCAACTCTGAACTGCTGGGCTTTTAGTCTTGATTTAAAGAACTCAGTGTTTCAGCAGCTTTGCAGTTGTCTGGAAGTTTGTTTCAGATTTGTGGTGCTTAGAAGCTGAATGCTGCTTCTCCATGTTTGGTTCGGGTTCTCATTGAATCAAATGATTTTTTTCTCTCTCTTTCTTCGAACTCTTCTTCTGTAAGTGTGACCTGTGTGCAAACATCTGTTTGTTTTCATTAAGTGTGTTTCGTCTTCAAGATTCTACCACCCAAATGCAGATCGATGGTGGTCTGCAGTGACAGGAAGAGGGCATGGATCATTAAGGAAGGGGCAAATGGAGTGATTAGCAGAATCAATGGTGATCCCATGGGAACAATAATCATTTCTTCTAACTGACTAGTTCTTTCTCTTAAAGAAAAGTAACTGGACAATTGATGGAGATAAAATATATGTGAATAAATTTTTTGCTAATTGCTGCTGGCTAGTCTGAAGGAGCTGAGTGGAGGAGCTGCAGGGAAGAGATGTTCTGTGAGACGAAAGCTTGGAAACTGGAGGAGCTGCGCCTCAAAGGTGGGGCTAGGTCCAACCAGGTGTTTTGCAGAGCTGAATGGTTGCCATGGAGATTAAAGGATTTCTGTAACATTCGTGAAAGAATCACGGCAACACTTCAGGTATGTTTTTGATGAGGGAATGACATTATAACATGATATAAAGGTCAAAAAGTTGATTTTACATAATTCTTCCCCATTAAGGCTTTTGTTCATGGCTCCTCTCAGATTTGCTGCTACCTTCAGCCTCCAAACTAATCTGGATTTATCACAAACTAAGTCACAAAGAGAGTAATCTACAACAGACTGCATATGAACCGCTTGTAACCTTCCAGCAAGTCAAGACCCATAAAACAAAAACAGTACCACACACACTTTTTATGCTACAGTTTGTGGGTATTTTTCATTTAGCGCTGGTATGAGGATAGGACCTTTGGTTTCATAACATTCCCATCAAGCTCATGTTTCCTTAACTGAGAGCGATTGGGCTGGAGCGACGGGACGCATTAACTGTTGTAACAGAAGACAAAGTTCAGTTTCTCTCTTTTTCGTATACTTCCAGCTGTGTAACGGGACTTCACCCAAAAAGTTGCCAAAGTGAAATTTTTATCCTTTTCAAAATCTTCAGAAATGGTCTGATGGAATCAGGTCCTCCTCCTGATTCCCTCAATCTACTGTGTTAATAGAAAAAGTGCAGTGAGTGATAATAAAAGGTAAACTTTGAGCTCAGCTGCTCTCTGCTTCCTCATTAAACCCAATATCCCCAAGCTTCCTTCAGTCCAAACACCAGAACTCCAGCTTCAACAACAGTTGTCGTTTACTCCAGAAAAGATTCCCTTGCGTCTGACAGCACGTCGTTCTCCTCGCACCACATCTCCGGTTTCACTTTAAGGAGCGGCCACTTTATGAATATGTATTGCATGTATACATAAAGGATTAAGATCTCCTCTCCAGTTCCTCTCTTTCCTCCTCACCCAGTCTGTCTCTCCTCTCAGCTGTTCAAATATTGTCTTTCTATTTATACTGAGCTTGGGGAAATATTTACCCTGGGCCACCGAAGCGGGGTGGATATGAATGGGCATCATCTCAGCTTGTCAAATTAGCTGCTGCTCACTGCTTGCTAATGTCTGTAATTGGAATGGCTGGGAGTGCGGCCTGTCTGGCTGATGCTTTGGCATGGAAGTCATGTGTTGCTGCCCATCTCAGAAGGTCAGGAGGCTGTTCATCAGCCACTGAGGGCGTCTTACCACGTACATATTAAAAGCGTTTAAATGACACTCCCCATCCCCGGCGAGCAGCTGTCCGTCAAACCTTCGCAAACTTGCAAAGTCTTAATAACAGACGTGTCGAGCGAACCGGCTGGAAAATTCTTGTTTATGTATAGAATAAACGCATGGAAATGCACATTTGCACATCCAGAAATAACCCCTGTATGTGTAGTTGAATAAATATTTGTTTACTGCTGTTTTACAGAACCTCATAATCATAAAATAGACTTATAAATCTGTTCCCACATGTTGAAGAATGTGTTCTTAAAGCTGCAGTATGTAACTTTATAAAAAAGAAAAAAAGTTTTTACATACTTGTTAACACTGTCACTATGTCATAGTGGTACACTGAAAAAAAAAAACTAGAAATTTGAGACAAAGGGCAACGTCTGGAGAGTTAAACTCTCACCGGATATTACTCTTTTTATGCTTCTCCAATCTGAATGGTTTGCAAATAAAATTTTCTAGAAATTAATTCTACCTTTCTTGAGGACAATTTACATTGGTCAATAACCCCAATTTACATGATTTTGGAAATTTGGGGGGAACCAGAGCACCCAGAGAAAACCCCCACTAACACGAGAAGAACATGCAAACTCCCACAGAAAGAGGAGCTTGGTTA
>NW_015115328.1:18451-20314 GCF_001443285.1 Poecilia latipinna
TAGCATAGTTAGCTTAGCTACAGACTACTGTTTACCTCCATTTCTCTAGCATTTAATGAACGAAAGGAAAAAAATTACCAACATATCCATATATTTAACTTGTACTTGTACCTTTTACTACACTCGAAACAGACGAAATCCTTTTTGCGCGATCCTAAGGCCACCAAAATGGATCCCATCAACACCTTGACGGCTCCTAGAAATTTGTGACAAAGGGCAACCTTTGGAGAGTTCAACTCTCACTGGATATTACTCTTTTTATGTTTCTCCAATCCGAACGGTTTGCAAATTCAACTTTTCCAGAAATTAGTGCTACCTTTTGTGAGGACAATTTACATTGGTCAATAACCCCAATTTACATGATTTTGGAAATCTAGAGGGAACCGGAGCACCCAGAGAAAACCCCCACTAACACTGGGAGAACAAACAAACTCTCACAAAAAGAGACGCTTGGTTAAGAACTAAAATCTCTTTTCTGTGAAGATGCTGCCCATTTTTTTGGTCTAAAACATGAGATGTGTTTTGACGTCTTGGAAACGGTTCAGAACTTACCTGGACACTTTTTGCTAGTTGCTTGTTTTAGAGGTTTTCTTGCTTCTCTTCAGTTTTTGTTGCTTCTTGAGGCTCAAAGTGTGTCACATCGTTTTCCACACTGAAGATGTTTCTTCAGACACTCCTCCAATGGTTCAGGATCTTGGCTTTCCCTTTTCTCTGACAGAGTTTCCACACACAGGTCTGTCACTTCCATGGCTTCGGGATCAAGGATGCTTGAATCTCTCAGCATCTTGTTTTCAAAGTCATTCAGCTCATTGGGAGATTCATCAGGAAATTCAATATTCTCTAATAGATGTTCCAGATCCATGGATGCAGGGTCATAAATGGTTTTTACAGGGATAGTGTAGTTTTCCCCGTTTGGTTCTTGATGCCCGGCCACTTTTCTTCTTGAAGGTCCTAGTTCATCTCTGTCTTGGAGCTCCATTTTCAGATTTTCCAGCTCTGTTTTATAATTAACCCCACAGCTACAGTACCATTGTTGGAGGACAGTGAGTTGTCCTTCTTGGCTCCAAGTTCACTGATAATCTTTTGGTCCCTCATCATTTTCAGTGAGTGAGCTTTCATCTCTTTATCTACCTCCTGCTTAAATATTTCTGCTTGCTGTCTTAAAGCAGAAACATCTCCTTCATATGTAATTTTAAGTTCCTGGTAAGAAACTTTAGCCTGCTCCAGTTCACTTTGGAGATGTTTTATGGTCTCTGGATTGCTGCTGCAGGAAAGAGAACTCTAGTGCCATTTTCTGATGCAGATTGTTCTTTTCAGCTCTAAGTACATTGATAAGATGATGGTCATTCTTGGCTCTTTCCAAATTAGCTTCTTTCTCACAATTCACCTCATACTGATAAACTTCTGTTTCTCTCACAGGGCAGAAACATCTGCTTCATTCCTCCTGTTTAATTCTTGGTATGAAATCTTAAACAGCACCAGCTCTGCAGACGGTTCTCTGTTTCCTGCAGGCAGGCAATCTCCTTGGACATTTTTTCTTGGAGATCGTCCTTCTCAGCTCTCAGGTTTTAAAGGAGTTTTTGCTCTTGCTTGATTTTTTCTTCATAAAACATCTGCATGTCGACCTGCAGGTTCCCCTCACCTGCAGCTTCATGTTTCCATTGAAGCTCCTCGTAGCGAGTCTTGATTTGGTCCAGCTCTTGTTGGAGGACGTCACTTTTCTCTTTTTCTGCCTGGATTTGTAACCTGAATGCTTCCTCACCAACAATATGAGCTACCTTCAATTGCTCAAATTCCTTCTGCAGCAGCCTTTTCGTCTTGTGTTTTATGTCGCTGTGCACCCTGGAAGCGATTATAGCTCGT
>NW_015115328.1:24873-40646 GCF_001443285.1 Poecilia latipinna
AGTAAGTTGTCTCTCAAACATTCAGCTGGTGTCAAAGGGCGTGATAAAAGCTGATGAGAATTTTCTGCTTTGTGTTCGACCAAAGAGATCATTTTACACTGATAAGCAACTTAGAATAAGTGATGGCAGCTCATGATTTAGGAAAAACTTACAAACAAGAGTAATAATTATCATGTTTGGAGCGTATTATATTACTCAGATCATATTAGCTTAGCATTAAGATCTTGAAATGTAATGTGTCAATCATGATTGTCCTTGTTTGGACCTGTGATGTTTATCTGTTCATTGAACCCTGAAGAGCAAATATTCAGTATAGTGAGTCAAAGTGGGCTTGTTTATAGCAACCTCATCAGAAACTACTAGTTACCGTTGGTTACACTGTCTCTGTTGGTTTATGGAGAGACATGTTTTTTGAAGGGGCCCAATTTAATCTTTTGTCATGGAGCCCAAGATTCCTGGCGGCACCTGTGAACAATTAGCTTTTATTGAGTATGTTAGGTTAATATCTTAACTCTTCTCAGGCCTGACAGGTTATCCTGTAACCCGATCAGAAATATCATTTTCTGATCATTTGGTAGAATAAGTGAAGTTCTGCATTTTGATCATTTTTGATTTTGCTATCATCACCAGAAAAACATAAAACACCAATAAAATACATTGAAGTTTGTGGTTAGGAAAAGACAAAATGTAAAAAAAAAAAAAAATTCAGGCGGTATTCATATTATCGTTAAGCACCTTTTCTCCCTGCTATAACATACTGCCAAGGCCCAGACTACTTTCTTTATGAATTGTTTTTAGACTGTCAGATTGTTCTGAAACAATGTTTTACTGTGAATTTTGTATTTCACACCAGCTGTTTAATTTTAAATAAAACATGGAACCACACATTTTACCAAAGGAAAATAGGGAAGTCAAGCAGAAAGAGGCAGCGTCCTCCTCTGACAATGGCTGATGCCGAGCCGGCAGTAAAACCGTGATGGAAGCGGTCAACAGCCCACTAAAAAGGATCCTGCTGCAGGAAAGGCGATGAGCTCGAAAGCGAAGAGCAGCGGGGCGGAGAGGGGAGGGAAGAAAACCAGCCGCCGCGCCGATATCGATCTTCTGCCACGCAGATTGATAGAGCAATAAGGAGCTGAGGAGAAGAGAGATGAGGAGTAGAGTAGCTGATGCAGACATGCAGGAAGAGGAGGAAGAAATGGAGGAGGAAGGCAGGGAGGCGAGGGAACGGGCGATTGCAGCCTGTCAGATGAAAAGAGGACAAATGATGGAGGTAAGGAGGAAGGAGTGATAGACAGATGAAAAAGAAAGAGAAGAGTGGAGGTGATGTGATAAACTAGTCTGTAGGTGACACCATTCGGGAGGTAAAAGATCAGGTGTCCGTGCTCTAATTAGGTCAAGGAGAGCAGAGCCACAGGCTGATGGATGAATTAGAGAGGAATGAGTTGTAGAGACAGAAAGAAAAAAAAAAGAGGGAATGATTGGATTTAATGTGCGGGAAGAAAAAGGAGCAGTGTTTGAGGAGCGGAGACACTAAAGGTGACCTCCAGTTACCTAATGGCTCCATACATATTCTTTAATGAAGTCACCAGGAAAGTGCAGTCGCATCAAACTGCGGTTCCGCTGAGTGCTGCTGAAGAGATCTATGACTAGGAGAGCATGTGCTGAGACAGACCGTGTCAGATGTATGAATTATGGCATGGGTACCATACATTCTGCAGGACCCAGGTGTGTATGCGTGCATGAATGCATAGTGTGTGTGTGTGTGTGTGCGCGTGTCTGTGCGTGTGCATGTGTGTAGGTGTGTGTGTGTAAGTGATGCATGGGCATGAGGTGTGGTGAGTGGAGGACTGGCGCAGCCATCACTCAGGTCCAAGGCCTAATGGAGAGTCCTGGCAGACAGCTGGCTGATGGATAGCCTGACCAACATACACAAGCAAACACACACACACACACATATACACACATATGCGCATTGCCATCAGATAACACTCTGAAAGCCTGACCTCACTCACTACATGTCCTTCAGTGGCAACACAGAGAAAAGAAAGGAGACAATGAGAAAAAAGAAACGGGTTAGTTTGTGGTTTGTGCATGAATAGGTGTGTTTTGGTGTGTGCATGTGGTTCATTTGTCCAGCAAATACAATGTTTTGGGGACTGACTGCTCCTTTGTGGACCCAACGCCCGGGCCCCTTAAGTAGAAGTGCTGTAGAAGTTGGGTTTAGGACTAAGCTGTGAATTGAGTTTAGGTTAGGTTTAGACCATAGAAATGAAAGAAAATGAATAGAAGTCAGAGCAAAGTCCTTGTGAAAATAGATAAACATACATTGTGTGTGTGTGTGTGTGTGTGTGTGTGGGTGTGTGTGTGTGTGTATTGTTGATATTATGATGGATGGATGGATGGATGGATGGATGGATGGATAGATGGATAGATGGATAGATGGATAGATGGATAGATGGATAGATAGATAGATAGATAGATAGATAGATAGATAGATAGATAGATAGATAGATAGATAGATAGATAGATAGACCACTGAAGCCACATGTGTTTGGTGTTGCTGCACAGCCATGCCTTCACTCTTCATTAGTGTCTGTTTGAATGAAATGTTTGGAGACATTAAGCTAATGTTACAAGCTTATAAAGTATTTAAAGCCCCCTGGGTGCCAGTACAGGGAGGGTAGCAGGGTGGGGTAAAAGGCACAGGGGAGGTCCTGCAGAGAGGGAAAAAGCTGATGGAGGGAAAGACTGGAATGAAGCTGAGCCTAAATCTGACATGTTTTACAGCTACTTTCAGCAAATGGAAATTAAATCCTTCATTCTAAAATGATCTTGACAAAAACATTTATGATCACAGTTGGACATTTTCTAAAACACCCGGATGACGGCAGCCTCAGAAATGTTCCATTCCCGATGAAGAGTCCAGTGAGACACAAATATGTCAGAAGACGTTCCCATCACAAATAAATCACATGTGGAAGCTGCATGACTCCGTGGCTCCATCCCTCTGATGTGTGGTCACATGACCTGTGTAATGATAGCTTTTTGAGTTTCAGACTCTCCAGCCAATGCATTCCTGCTGTTATTAAGCCATATTTGTTTTCAGGGTCTCATAAAGTTTATCCCTCTGAGTCACAGAGTCCAGTTGTTGTGCAATAAATATCAGCACACACCACTGAGGCACATTGTTGCGCCACGGCTTTTACTGCAATAAACAGGATCAATCCCACGTTCACTGTGCAGCTGCTGAACACAAAATATGTATTAACTCCCAGCTGAAGATTCTCTCCTGCTAATATGTGCTCCTACCGTTTAAGCAACACTGGCACAAAAAAAAAAAGCTTCTGGGAGCAGCTTTAAGAGGAAAACACATGGAGCCAGTTTTACTTCAAGGGAATGTTTGCGTATCTGTCCAGTCTATTTTAAAAGATTTGGGTTAATGCAGCAGCCAGGTTGGGTAAGTCAGAAGAGCTGAAAGGAATGCAGTACATAAATTATTATTGTTCTTGGCTTACTCTTTGGGAACATAGTTTGACTTTACAGAAACATGAAAAGTTAGGCTGAGAGGTGGGTAGAGTAGCCACAGATTGTACTCAAGGAAGAGTTGAAGTGCTTCAACATACTTTTACTTAAGTAAATGTAAGAGGTATCCATCCAATAAATTACTCAAATAACAGTAAGTTCTGAGTACTCAGAATATCTAAGTACAATATTTAAAAATGATATCATCAGACAGACAGCATATATAAAGTTATGTGCAATGTCTGGTATTTTAAAAAGGACAGTATTATGTGTTTTTCAGGCAAATATATTTATATATCAAATAGGATTTTAAAGACTTTGTAAGAGGCTCTGTCTCTTTAAAAACTTCTGCTATTTCTGAAACTCCGCCTTAAGGAAATCATCACAACTTGGCTCCTCTATTAACCTTTTAACAACGTCTTTTCCAGCATCGCACTGAGAAGTAGCTCGTATAATACGCAGTTCCATCAGATGTTTGCTAATTGCTGCTGGCTAGTCTGAAGGAGCTGAGTGGGGAAGTCGTGGAGGATGGCTGTTCTGTGAGATGGAAGCTTGGAGCTGCACCTCGAATGCAAATCTCAGGCCACTCAGGTGCACAGCTGGATGGCTGCCAGGGAGATTAAAGGGTTTTTCAAACATGACAGAATCAAAGCAACACTCCAGCTATGTTTTTGATGAGGAAATAACATGATGTAAAGCTCAAAAAAGTACATCTTACATAATACTGCCCCTTTAAAGGCTAAAATAGAAAAAAAAAAAGATCAAATTAAGGCATAAGAAACAATTTTCAAAAAACATTTAAATACAAACCTTATTAAACTGATACAGTAGTTAATGTATATGTTAGAACTGGGTAAAGTACTTCAGCTGGTGAAGTATAGTATTTACTGCATCTTTTTCACCTCAGATACAAACTAACATCAGAACAACATTTGTGTTCAAGCAAGAATTCTCACTGTGACATAAACTTCAGCTTTGTGTCTGTATCTGCTGCGTTTTTCACTAAATTATGACTGTTCTTCATTTAGTGACGTTAAACATTTTACTCAAGGAAGAATATTGATACTTCATAGTAATATTACTTTCCTTTGAAAACAGAACAGATCCCCTCATTCCCTTTAATTTGAATAACCGAATAAAAATATTAATAAAATACTTGAATTGTCCTTACCGATTTGTCTGAAAGGCTAGGCGTACCACTAGGCCCAGAGAAAATATCAAACATATGTGTTTTATTGTGGCTTTTGATGGTTTCCAGTAGTTTCCAGTGTGACCTCAGACTGAGTTTCCTTTCATTTCCTGAGCTTCTCTGGAGTCAGCTTCTTGAAAGTGATCATCAGTGGTCAACCTGACTGAGAGCAAGTGGAATGAGACCACAGACATCCATCGGCTGGAAGTCCAGACATTGTTCCACTGCTTCCACACAGCAAAGGCTGCTTAACGTGCACCTACATTGCTACAGGCTCAACTCAGCAATTCTGGGTGCAAGAAAATGTTCAAATCACAATGTTTGAATGCAGCAGAAGATCTTACAAAGATACATCTTCTGATGGATGTACCCCACTATTTCAGAAGTACTACTTTAGAGGACAGTCTGGTTAAAAAAAAACTAATCCATTCAAGAATTTGGGGGAACTTCACAAATAGACAAATCCTACACATGGGTTATAAATGTTGTCAAGTCACTCCTGAACCTGAGACAAGATCAGAAGTGTCTTACCTGGACTAAGGACAAAATCGAACTGGACTGTTCCTCAATGCTCTAAAATCCTCTGTTCAGAAGAAAGTAATTTGAATAATTGATTAAGTTGATAATCAAAGTCGCAAAATCTACAGGAAGACTGGAGAGCCACAGAATCCACTTCGCTTGAAATCCAGTGTGAGGTTTCCACAGGCGTCGATAGTTTGGAGTGCCAAGTCATCTGCTGGTGTTGGTCCACTGGGCTTTCTGAAGTCTACAGTCAACACAGCTGCCTACCAGGAAATTCTAGAGAACTTCATGCTTCCTTCTGCCGACACGCTGGATGGAGATGCTGATGTCATTTCCTAACAGGACTTGTCACCTGTCCACACTGCCGAAGGTACCAAAGACTGGTTCAGTGGCCATGGTGGTTCTGTGCTTGACTGACCTGAAGCCTTTGGAGATTCTATTGAGTATTGTAAGAGGAAGATGAGAAAAATCAGACGATGACCTGAAGGCTGCTCTCAAATCAAACTGGGCTTCTATTATACCTCAGCAGAGCCACAAGGCTACAGGAAAAATGTGCTTCATTTCTTCACTTTAATATCCCGTAGCACAAGTTTTTTAATACACTTACATATCATACATGACAAGACAGTACACAGTGTGACTGCTTAAGGAAACATTTGGACTAGCTTGCAGAGAACTTGTCAATGTCTCTGGGCTTTGTCCTGAATCCACAATCCACTTTTTTAATGTCAGTGTGTGAGTGTAAGACAGATCCTCCCTCATATAAACCTGTAGCTTAAGCATCAGAGAAAGAGACATCAGCACAGCAAATAGTCCACCAACCTTTCAGCTTAAACGACAGCAGACACATTAGGAATGGATCTTGCTTTGTGGACAATAGGTATAGTCTCACTCCATTGATTTCTCGCCAGCTTTTATTGCACTCCATCGACGGCTAATGCCCCTAAGATCCTGCCGCAGTCTGCATTATTCAGCAGGAGTGTTTTGTTTTTGTGTCAGGGCCGCAGGGGTAATTCTAGATCGGTGATACTTGATGATCTGCTGCAAGAGTAAAATGTCTATTGACTTTTTTTTTTTTTTCCTGCAGTGATGGGCTCTGATGTGTACATATCAACTCATGGTGTATCAAGTTGAGAAAAAGCCTGTGACAGTGATATTTAGCTTCTGGCTGCATTCCAACATCATCCCACGCTGCATCAAGGCTTTTCTTGTTGAAATAGGAAAGACAGGTGGAATGAGACAAAAGAAGAGATGGCCGACTTCTCAGTATCACAGCAGGGATTAAACGAGGCATTGATGGAATGGATCAAAAGTGCGAGCAATAGCTAAAGACAGAAAAAGGGCACAAAGACGGAAGCGCAAAAAGAAAGCGGGCAAAGACAATGAAGCAAAGCCACTGAGGAGAAGACGGCAGCCCAGAAGAGATACAGGAATATAAAGAGAGAGAGAGAGAGGGAGAGAGAGAGAGAGAGAGAGAGAGACGGAGTGGGAGTGAAGGGAAGAGGCAAGAAGAGAGGACAAAAGTGCGTTGGTTAAGATTCAGGGCAGGCAGTGGTGCGGGGCTATCATTACCATACATCAGGACAATAAATGAGGCTTTCAGCAGGCCGTAATAAGAGTTTGATAAATCATCGCGGCCAGAATTAACTAGATGTCAAAACAATGTGAGGGCTCTGACGGATGGCAGAGGAGGGGCCGATGGCACAGATTAGTCTAGCTGGAAGTAAGGGAGCACTGAGGGGATGGAGAGGGAGGGCGAGGGAAAGGGGGGGTGGATGTGAGGAGCACAAGGACAGAGGCAGACTGACTGTTAAACAGACAAGCGAGTTGGGGTCTGCTCTTTCAGATTTGTGTAAATTGGAAAGTTTGCATCAATCAGCGGCGACAACCAAAAGTGTGTTTTGTGTGTTTTGCTCGTCCATGTCTGTGTGTGAGCTCTTATTTGTCTGCTGACCTCCAACCCGAGGAGAGGGTTCCTGTGAAAAGTTCCGACCGCAACTTTATCATTCCGAGCATGCGAGAGCGCCACTCTTCATCAGCACGCACGGCTCCCCACAGCTAATCTGGTCGGTTATCATGATGAGAGGCCAGTGCAGCGCTGCTCTGTCCCCATACTACAGCCCTTCCCACCGCAACACCCCCTTACCCTCCTCCCCACCCCAGTGGGTAACTTTAATTGCCAGGCTCTGACCTTTGCCGAGCGGCAGTGACAAGTCCTGTCTGCAGCAGTGGGAGGTGGTAGTGGCTCGATTAGCTCTGACAGCAGAACGGGGCTATCGTAGGGAGGGAGGGAGATGGGGGAGTGAGAGCAGAGAGCCAGCGCCGACTAATTGGAGCTGCTCGACCTCGGGGCAGTAAGCTAGTGAGTGGTTGCATGGGTCCAGGGCATGGTGACGTGAGCGTGTTTGTGTGTCTGTGTGGGTTAGGTATAGAAATGCACCAATCAGAGTTTTGTGTCCGAATTCCCAACCTCTGTTTTTTGTAAAGATTTGACCTGCTGATAGCAATTTTATTCTGATTCCAGTTGTCGTAAGAAGACATATAATGGGAATAGCACTGAAGTGTCACCCCACTGTGTAGCATCAGTAGCATTTCTAAAACATCAGTTCCCCTTTTTATAATCTAGAGACCATAGAAACATGCAGAAGGAAGCCAGTATGTCCAAGTCCACCATATTCCATGACAGACAGAGGATGACAGTTGAAAGGTGTAAAATAGTAACTCAGTTGTACCCTGTTCATCCTTCCTGTTCTATGCTAAAAATCTTCTCTCACACATTCTCAAACCTGAATAACCATCAGACTTTACTCAACATGTTAAGGAAATTCCAGCATCCTTTGAAGAAGCTTCTTATATCTCTGTAAGTCTTTGGAGTTTACCTGGAGCACCTCACTGTCTCGTCTCGGCAGTTTAGGCAAACGGTATGTTTGGTCCGGTTGCCTAGTAGCAATTGGATTAGGATTGAATATTTGAGTTTCTGACTGGCCTGTCACTGCTTAGCATACGTCAAGTTGAAAACTGCCCAGTTTCGATCAACAGTCAATATCTTGGAGCATCTCTGGACTGACAGTGGAGTCACACCTACTGCTCCAGTGAGCGCAACACTTGCACAGTTTGACTGTGGCCTATTTATGGTTGCTATCTGTCTTGCAAGACAACACACCCATTTGACCATTCTGTCCATGGTTCGTATGCGTTAGGAGCTTCATCGGACATACTGTAGTTGTCGAGCCTACTGGAGCATGTGTGTGTGGCCAAAGAGTCACTGAGTGGAATAGACAGATAGATTGAATGGAATGAGACACAATTACCAGGTGACACTGAGAAGATAATGTTGTCCCAATCTAATTTGCCCCTCAGCTCTTTCTCTCTAAGCCAGATGCATGTGAGCCTAGCTAGCACAAACAACTCTGGGGAGTCACACCCAGCCAGCATCAGTTAGAGCATTCGTGTCTGTTGCCTAGGCAGACCGTAGTTTGATTCCTGCAACTCTGCCTGTCAGCAGCTCGGTTAATATTTTATATGTCTGGTCAAACTAACTCTGAAAAGATACAGCAAAGGCTGTGTTCAGAGTTACTCAATGTGAGTGACCAACCAGCCCACTCTACACATCCAACAGTGCCTCTGAGCACCACATGTGCTCAAAAAGCAAATCCGTGATACACCAATCCGCACACAAGATCCCGACCTACAGCTCCCCACATATTTCCAAGTTTAGTAAATTTGCACAGTTTCGGTTCTACTTTATAAGTGAATGATTTCCATGTGAAAAGAAATTATTTCAAAGCATAAAAAACCTTCATACCTTTGGTTCATAACAGTAGCTTACAGTTATTTCACCGCAGTCACATGCTTTCATTAACAGAAATATTGTGATTGAATATTGTGTAATCATGTACAAACTGATGCCTCTATTAAACGTTTTACCTGCTGCATGCACAATATCAACTCCACTGTGATACTAAAATCTGTAGCTTAATTGAGGAAAGTCGAAAAGTGAAATTATAAGGAATAAAATGTCAACGGATAAATTTCTTTTTCCGACTTTATAAGTCTGAGACTAAAATGGCGCCTGCTGCTTGTGGGGCAAAAGTATAAAAGATAAAAGCAAATCCACACAAATAACCTGATTTTTAATGTGTTCTATTATTTACACAAAAAGAGCCAAATGTGGATTTTTAAAAGGCATAAAATAAAATAATTGTATGCCTATAAGTATCACAGTTATATTTCAGTTTTACAATTTTAAGGCTTAATAAGTGAGTCCAGTGTTTTAACGTGTTTTTCCATGATTAAATCACAGCCTCCACTGAAAATCACTGCCCTCGGTCAAATTTGATTAAAATACATAAAAGGCCCTCATTTATAAGATGGGTTTTGGATCGCTCAGATGAATTTCTTCCTCAGTTCTGCCATATAACACAAAGAAGTTAACATCGACGTGGATGACAGACAGAGAGGAAATGAGCTGTAGTCTGAACTCAAACACAAAATGTCACAATCGTGTCACACAGGCCTGCTCAAAACCTGAGCCCAACCTGGACACTTCATACCTGCTGAAATTCTGCTGGAACAAAAATAGCTCTATTCAGTTTATGTAGACGATGTTCCGCCATCCTGGCCTCCGTCTGATATTAAGCGCAGCCACAAAATGAATCTGAAAGCCACAAAGAGTACATTTCTTGTCAAAGAGCAACAGTGGGTTTGAAACATGGCCCAAACAAATGGAACTGGTTCGGTGTTTGGACAGGGCGTTCACCACCTACTTCTGGTTAATGTGAGAGTCTTTCTGCTAAACTTTCCGGAGTGAAATTTTTTAGTGGGTTTCAGCAGATCAAGGTGGAACTCACGGATTCACAGTGAGGAGAAACTCAACCATGAAGTTTGTTGCCTTGGACAGCTTCTCTTTAAAGGTCTTATTTCCTTCAGAACTGAACAACAGCCGAAATAACTTTGGATCTGAACAGGTTTTATGGATTTTAAAAATTTTAAATCCTAACTTTTAAAATTGAGCAAACACAAACAGTGTTGTTGTAGAAGGAGTTCCACATGCTGCTCTCATTAAGCTAACAGGTGACAAGCTATTAGCAGCTACCTCCATGAGACAGCCTGATTTATTAACAGCTTGTGTTTGGTTTTCTATAAAAATCTTAGGAGCAAAATTGCAATATTCTTTACAATAACCTCTCAAATGCACTGTATGTAGTAAAATCACACTAATAAAAGTTAGACAATTCAATATAGCTGCAAGAAGTGATATGTTGGATCATCCAGCATCAGTAGCTTTTCTATTTTAAATGAAAGCAACTGTGTCATGTTACAGATTTTTGTTTTTAAGTTTTTGAAAAAATATTGAAATTTTTTACTGTTGTGCCCAGTAAAAAGTACTGGGAGAATCTCAAACCAGCTAACGGATAGAGTGTATTGTTACAAGGTGGATCTTATTTCATTGGATTTTCATTAAAAACCAATGAAAGTACAGGGCATGGTTTCAGATGAAGGGCGGGGTCAGAGTGAGGTCAGCTGCTGCCTCTGATGTCAGTAACTGACCAGGTGACTCTAAGTGTCATGGGGATCCAAACTTTCCTCTCTTTTTTTCATCTGGTTCTTGTTTGCCAGCCCCCTTACATATATTGGTGGTTATGACAGCACCATTAAACAAAAAGGCAAACCTTTCTAAGGCACTGCTTTGTTTCAGCACTACAGCCACGTCTCCATTGACCATACAATTTAAATTATGAAAGTGAATTTGCTCAGTGGAACTTTGAAATGTACGTTTTTTGATAAAACGTTTCTGTGTGAAGATGAGGTAGTTTTTCGGTTCTATTAAAACTAGTGCCTTTGGCAAAATTGCAATAGAAAGACTTTTTCTCCATCACTCAAGTCACGTGACCAACAAACCTGATGTTACTGCTGGAGGAGACGACAAAAACAAGACGACAGGAAGTGGCTGGAGGACGATGGTGCAGCGTGTTTTTTAATGACTTATCGTGTGAACAAACTTATTCACGCGTAATTTTATTTGCGTTTATTTTATTTGCAACGCAATTGCAAAATTGTGGGGGATTTTTTTAGACATTAGCAAAATATCAACAAAGGTTTGCGCACACTTGTAATGTAAATGCAGCTACTAACCATATGTATATGATTCAAGGATGTGTGTGTGTGTGTGTGTGTGTGTGTGTGTGTGTGTGTGTGTGTGTGTGTGTGTGTGTGTGTGTGTGTGTGTGTGTGTGTGTGTGTGTGTGTGCGCAGTCCTGAGGGTGGTCTTCTTGCACACTTCATATCTCATTTATTACGCCTCTCCTGGAGAGAGAAATGTGCCCCAGAACTGTTTCACAGAACAGTTTCCCCTCCTGCTCTGTTAGTGGTGTGAACAAGCCCTATATGGTCGGTGGTGAGTCTTTGACTGACAAACAGGAGTGTAATGACAACCATCTGGTGTGGTAATGAAGGCTGCAGTGGGAATGAGATGTTTTAATTAATGGAAACCACTCCATTAGCACTGATGAGTAGCTTATCAGCTCTGGCTCATTATACAAATGGAATTAAGATCACTGAGCGGCCTGCATCATTAATAACAAAGACATGAGGATGGTTTGTTTAAAATGACTTCCTCTGACAGAGGCTGCCAAAGAACCTATCAGTTGTGTCAGCCTGGTATGGGGAAATACCATGTTTAACACTGACGAAGTAATTTAGAAACATGAAGCTGCTCTTTGCTTTACTTTTTTGTTAAAGAAAAAAAAGGGCAGTATTTTATCAAAACAATCTAACCTTTTTTGTCGCACTGTTTGAAGTTAAATCATGTCAGTCGATGTCAGTCGGCTATTATTTTAGATTAGTTAAAATAGCCTACTTTTTTTTCTATTTGCTAACTGCCAGAAAAATTACAGAGAATATTTTCTAGTGATTTTATTTGTAACACTCTTTAAATTCAGAAGTTTAAATCATCGTTCCTGCGTCGACATGCAGGACAGCTGCTATGAGCAGTTTGAACAGAATGTATTTGGTTTTCTCCGAGCTTGGATCTGTTCCTACGGTCGACCATTTCTACTTTGTCATCACCTGTGATGTGACAAGGAAGTTCTTCCATAATTCTCATTGTTTGTTCAGAGGCAACTTTGCAAACCTAAGTTTTTTTGTGTTGATGTAACATCATTAAGGAGAATATTTGAGACTGTCTTCATGAGCAGTGCACAGTCTGATAAATTTGCTGGAATTTTAATTCCTGGGCAGAGTGGCAACTGTCCTACATGTTTGTTTTCCTGGTGAGCCTTTTTACTGTAAAGTGATGAACCAACAGATTTTTGTAAATGGTCACCCAATAGATTTTAGGACAGCAACCTTCTTTTAAAAATGGTTTTACTTTTAAGTGCCAAGACAGGAAAGCAGATAAAAATCCTGGGCCAATTCACGCCGCCATTTTTTTTATCTAGTTGGCACCATTTTGTCTCTTCCTGCACTGCAATAAAATGAAAATTTATAATTTAAAAAAATCACACAATGTGATTTTCTCTCATGTTTCTTTTAGATTCTGTCTCTCACAGTTAAGTTGTACCTGTAAGTCGAAACTTGAAAAATTGTCTGCATATCAAATACTTATTTCCCTTCCAATGTACTTAATGATCATTACAAGCAAACAAAAACCTGCAAAGCTTCTCTGTAGCATCTATATCTGTGTTACATGGATTTCTGAAGCATGTAAGAGTGGAAGTATCCCTGAAACCTGATTGTAATAATATTAATAATACTTTGTGCAAATTTCAAAATGCTACAAAGTGACAATAAAAGCGTTAGCCAACATAAAAATAATAAAAATTAAAGTTAGAACACCAATCACAAGACAGTGTTTTCAGTTCTTCTGTGAAACACTCAGTGCATCATGGTGTGTCTGACGGACACACCATGATGAACACCATCAGTTCAGTTGTGTCTGACGGACGGCTGGGTTCGGCTGGACAAATCGATCTCATAGCTTGCTTACATCACTGAAATTCTGACGTGTTGCACTGTGATGAGGGTGTTAGTTTGGAAACTCTGTATTAGGACTGAAAACCAGTCCTGCTCAGAGGCTGCTGTAAAAATGAAGAAGCACATCACATCCCAGGTACTTCATGAAGATGTCGAGAAAACTTGTGGGTGGGAGTTAAAGGTATATTTAGTCTCCTACAAGTAACTTTCTTCAGAAATAAAAATAAAAGAAATCTTTTTCTGCCTTGAAATCTATCAACATGTCAGTATAAATGCTGTACTCGACATTTGCTGAGTAGAGAATTATGGGGGTTTTTTTTCTTGCTTTTTACTGCTTGTCATGCAGTTTTGTGTGTGTGTGTGTGTGTGTGTGTGTGTGCTTATCGGGCGGGGTGCTGTGCCTCTGTTTGACCCTGTGCTCATTAATCTCACTTGCTGTCAGGGTAATGGACACTGATGGACAGGATTGTGTTTGCCCACTCTCCCTCTCTCTCTTTCTCTCTTCCTCGCTCTAAAACACACACACACACGCACACAGGCATTCAGACATCCCTCTTGACAAATAGCCTCTCTCTACACACACACACATCAAATCCAGTTACTCATTCAGAGCAGATGACGAGTGTTCACTGTTTCACCCTCAGAGTTCATCAGCTTTGTTGCAAATGTTGGATTTTCTTTTTTCTTTTTTTTTTTTTTCTTTTTGCTTTTTGCTTTTCAGTTCGCTTCCACTCCCCCTGCTGGTCAGTGCAGAGAAATGAACATTTCCAGTCTGACCCCCTATGAGTTTCCTTCAGCTCTCCCACCAAAACATCTGTATGGTGCGTTTCCACAGTCACACGGAGGTTAGCAGCGTGGCACCTCTCCACCGTCGCCGCTAACCGCATCGCTTTGTCCGGCCTTGCCCGCTCGCTTCCTCCACATTTCAAAGCAATTACTCCATGTTGATTTAGCTGTCATTGGGGGCATGTGTTCGAGTGTGATTTATAGACCTCCCCACACCCCCACCCGGCCGCCTGGTGCCAGTTGACTTGCGATAAATTGCACAATATTCCAAAAGGCTCATTTGCTTAGCGCTACATTAGGGGGCCGATGATTGCTACACAAAGCCATGTAAATGAGTTCTGAGAGGGGCCCCATCACTCAACATGTCATGTAGCTGTTCCCATTATTATTTATGACTGGAGCTGGGCCATGTTTCCTCAGAGGCCAGGCGAGACTCATATGTGTGCAGTGACAGCTCTGCTCAGCTTCTGTCTGCGTGCGAGTGTGTGTGCGTGTGTGTGCGTGTGCATGTGTGTGAGGGAGAGACAGAGAGTGATACAGGCCGTATCTATAAACTGAGCAGGAAGGAGCCAGGCTGTCTGTTTTTATCTGCTTTAGGGTGAAGATTAGAAGATGCTGCTGATTGTAGACTTGGAAAGATGAAAGGATGATGGCTAACTTAATCATTTTTCCCCCCAGTTTGTGCTCTCTTTTGTTTCCTATATGGTTTCTCAACACACAGAAACACACAAATACACACGCGTACACACATATGCACTCATCAAACCAAGGGCATCCCTGAACAAAAGACTCTTTAGTGCGTCAACAATGAAGGAGATTATTTCAGTTCTTTGTGTTTAATCGCTCTTATCTCTGTCATGTCAGGGCCGGTGTGAAGAACAGTCCAGGACCAGGGGCCCCTGCATTACTTTTTGCCTTTTTCACGGCCGCTCAGTCGTGTCATAACACTGCTACTTACATTCACTGCTGTCAAACATGTCAGCTCTCCAAACCATAACAAAGATAACAGAGGCCCTGCTTTCATATCCATCTCTCAGCAAGTGGAAATCCGAGTGTGTGGGTGTTGACATTACAGCTGAGCTGTTATTTGATCAGAACGGTGATCTAAGTGTCTGTGGTGATTAGCTGTAATCTGCTTTCCAGGGCTGTGATCTTACGATCTGCAGCAAGAGATGACACGGGTGCGTGTGTCTGTGAATGTGTGAGTGTGTGTGTGTGTGTGTGTGTGTGTGTGTGTGTGTGTGTGTGTGTGCGTGTGTGTGTGTGTGTGTGTGAGTGTATTCATGTGCATGAGACAGCAAGAAACATTATATAAGAATTAAAACTAGTTAGTAGCTACTGATAAGGAAACACTACATATAGAGTGCTGGGGGAAAAAATAATTATTTCCCCTTTTTACAGATGTTCATTTTATTTATTTATTTATTTATTTATTGCCTCATTCACATCATTTAGAAACTTTGTTGTCAGGTAAAGTGAGTGAATTCAAAAAGTTTTATGTTTCTTTAGACGGCATATTAGAGCTTTGCAATGCAGATAGAAAAAAGGAGTAAATTTCTACCAAAACATATCTAGGAAAAATTTTCTAAAAAAAAAAACAATTCTGAGTTTGAACAGTCTAATTTGCGAGGAAAGAAAATCTAGGGAAAAAATGTCAAAATTTCTGAGTCTGAAAAGTTCATTATTTGCTATCAGAATTTTTTTTTTTTTTTTTTTTTTGCTTTATCCCAAAAGTTTTTTGTTTTCTTATTTTTTAAAAACAAAAATTTTTACCTTTTAA
>NW_015115328.1:43794-56934 GCF_001443285.1 Poecilia latipinna
AAATTCAAAAATTTTTGGTTTTAAAAATTCATTTTTTTTTTTCAAAAATTTTTTTTTTTTTTTTTTTTTTGCTTCATCTCAGAAGTTTTTTGTTTTCTTAGTTTCTAAAGTCAAATATTTTCACCTTTTAAAACTCAGAAAATTTCACTTTTTATCTAGAAAATGTCTTCAGATTTTTTTGGTGGAAATTTGCCCCTTTTTCTTACTATCTACTATGGCCATAATATGCTGTCTTAGAAAACAACTTTTCTGTATTTACTAAGTTGGTCTTTGTCTAATATTAAAATTTCTAAAACATGTATGTGGCAAAAAGCAAAAACTAAATCCATCTATAAAAGGGTAGATATTTTTTTGTATAAGTAGAGTGTGTACTTTTCACTAGCTATTAACTTTAGGTCAGTTAAGCTTTTCGTTCTTTATAATGTGTTTAGCTCTGTCTCATGCACTTGAACACACACTCACAGAGACACACATGACATGAAATATGTAAGTGCAACAAAACAGCAAAAACATAAGAATTCAATGGGTTTTCCAGAGGAATTTTTCATAGAAAGTTGTTCGCAGCACGGAGCTGTTGGCTGAACCATGCAGCAGCGTTGCATCAGACTGGTATGAAAAGATATTTGGCTTCTTCTTGGTTTTCTATTTTTTATATGTCTTGCTCGCTGAAGGCTCTTTTTTTCATCTTGTTTGACATTGCATTCAGATCACTGGCAAGTCATTATATGTTATTAGAGAAGCATTACACTGTCCTTGTGGGGACGGTGCTGTCTAAACAGAAGTTTATATAGTCCTGTATTACACACTCAGTCATGACATTGGTGTTCTCTCCATGTGGCTGGCAAAGAGCGATCCGATCTGTGGCCTGAAAACAATCATGTATGGCTCCTTCAGCCTCCTGCTTTCACACAGTTCCCTTCATTACGAGTTGCCTTTGTACAAAGAGTTTATATCATTTCATCAGCATGTGTGTGAATGAGTGAATGAGTGAATATGGTGTGAAGTGTTTTGGGGTTCTCCGGACTTGATAAAGTGCTATACAAAGTACAGTCCATTTATCATTTGTGTTCTGAACAGAGAAAAACGGTGATCTGATTTAGGGGAAGTCTTGCTTTGGAGATGTTTGAGTCCTTGACATTAGAGTAAACAAATCTAGTGTCTTGTTTTCACTAGGAGAGCATGACAAACTGATAAAACGCTCACAGTGTAGAGAAGCCTGATTGAAATCAGCAGAAATTGCCATAAAGGCATCAGAATGTTGTGTCTATATCTTAGCAACAATGGAACTGATGACATCACACGCCTTATTGTCAACAACTGAGGGTGGAATGTAAGCGGTTGCCAAAATAACACCAACTAACACTTTTGGTAGATAATATGGACGCCAGAAACTTGTTGTTAAGAGTTCAATATCTGGACTGCAGAGACAAAACGCCAAAGTAACACGTCCTGAGAGACGAGCACTGCTGATCCACCTCCATCCCTTCCCCGCTCCTCTTTAGATCTGGGTCCGTCTGCTCGTAGAGTTAGGAAGTTCGGCAGAGAGACGTTGGAGTTGAGGATATGATCCTGCAGCCATGTCTCAGTAAAACACATTATATTGACTTCCTGATAGTCTGTCTGAGTCCTGGTTTGGGCTTGGAGTTCAGCAAACTTGTCAGCTAGCAATCTTATGTTGCCCATTATAATTGTTGAAAGAAATTGTTTATATATGTGTGTGTATAGTATCAGAAATACTTTGAGATGCAAATAAAGAATTCAACTCTTTTTTACATGAGAAAATAAACATCTTATTGGCCAAAATGCAAAAATATAGCAGTCTGTTATTGACCTAGAACCTGGTGAAGCCAGTTATGGAGTTTTGTGTAAAATATATTGTTTATCTTTAATGCAAAATGTACATATAATTTGTAGATTTGGCTTAATTACTGCTCTGAATGTGTTGTTTTTTCTGGATATGGCCTTTTTTTGAGTCTCTACTCTGTTAACGATTATTTGATTTCAATGCTATTTGATGAATATTGCAATAATCTATTAATCAAGATTAATCCGATTAATCACTTCAGCCTTATTTGTGATACATTTTTATAGGACAGCAGTCACATAAAAATGTGTGTTTTGTGTCACTAAACTCCACATGCTAACACTTTTAATCATATTTTCAAATGTATCAATATTTGTTGTTACCCTCATTGAAAAAACTGTGGAACAAATAGTAAAAAATAAGAATCCCAACAACAAGGACAATTTTAGGGGAGTTTAAACATCATTAATTAGAATTCATTGTGACAACAATCAATGAAAATCTCATGATGATAAGAAGTTTATTATGATAAATGATAATATAAATGCCCATATAGTGTTAGCTCTGAAATCTGAAGTTAAAGTTCATGCATCCACTATGGCGGCCATATTTGTGGTTGGGATCAGTATTGCTCTGTAGGCAGGAACATGTACGGAGCTGCAGCTGTGAAGCGCTCTCTCTCAGCAGTGCATGCCCGTATCCACCTCAGGAGGAAACTCGAGACGAATTTTAGCCGACTTCAAATCAAAGGGGGATGAAAATGGTCCCCCACGCCGCCGCTGACTGATGGAGCGCTTGGTTCTTTACACTGATGTGGATTGTGACTGAGCGCCAAGTCAGAACTGACATCACCGGTGACTCGTGGTCGTTACAGTCGAAACGTTACTTAGACGTGTTGAGTGTCGCCACAGGGATACACGTTAAGAGCAATTTGCTGACAACAAAATCATCCACCTTTCAACTTCGATTTTAGTAGTTTGAAAGCTAAGAAAAATGACATTTTTGAGCAGCAGAGTACTTTAACACGCAACTCCATTAGCTTGACAGATGAGCGGTTTTAAAAAAGCTCACAAATGAGTAACTCTGCGCATTTCCTCGGGTGTCTCTCTTAGTTTTAGCTTTTGCTTGCTTACCTTCCTGTTCTTCGATAGCTCTCTCCATCACCTCCTCCCCCTTCCTCTCTACTGGAGGTTTTTTTGGGGGGGACCGAAACAGGGGGGGTTAACGGATGAGTTATTGACTTAAGCAGGCCCAATTAATCAGGATGTAATGGGGCACTGGGGAGGCCCAGGGAGGCCATGCATCATGAGCCAAAGATGAGCTCTGTCAGCCCGCTCATACAGCCCTCCTCAATCACTCCCACATTTAACGCCAGGCAAAGACGATGACGAGGAGGAAGAGGAGGAGGAGACGGAGGAGGAATGGGAAGAGGGGGCAGGAAAGGAAACGCTCACAGGAGGGAACGAGAGTGTGAGGTGATACACGTGGAGCGATGTGTGCCGTGTTGTGACGGACCACACGTATGCAGGAGCTCTGTGTGCGCCACCCAAGAGTCTCAGCCCAGTTGTCTTTGGCAGCTGTGTGTCCAAGTGTGTGTGATGATGAGGAGGATGGTGTTCTGTCTGGGTCAGATCGGATCAAACACTTGACTGCACTTTGCACCCAAACACAGCATGCCAGAGATCCTGCCCGTGTCAAAACACAAACAACACACACACACACGCGCACGCGCACACACGTGTATACACATGCAAAAAAGTCATGATATGGAGTCACAGGTATGTAGGATGATGGATGACTTTTTTTCCCCCCGTAAGAAATAAATGCGTAATTATTGGTTTACCAACGTTTCTCCATTTTAATTTTTTTCAGCCAAAAATTAGACTTTATATTAAAGACTGGAACTAATTTAATGTCTATTGCTTAAGATTTTTTATCTGTTGGGATGTGAAATTATTCACACCGCTTGAACGTTTGACGTGTTAAGCGTCAAGCGTTCCACGATGCACCGATCGACGATTTTCACTTCCGATACCGATAGACACTGATACTAATACTGATACCGATAATGATACTGATATCCAGAGCACAGTGCAGATCCCAGCAGCAGCAGACAAAAAGGTGAAAACAGAACCGTTTCACCGGTCCAGCTCACGGTGGGATGCCAGAGACAGGGCTGCTCCCGGTGTGCAGCACGATGATGATGATAATGATGATGATGATGATGATGCTCTGCCTGTGTCGGGTGGCTCACACACAGACAGTTCAGCTGCTGTTCACCTCATAAACGTGTTTGGTCCAGCAGTCAGAAGTGGTTTGGGATGCATCTGCATTTTGGTTCTGCTGGACTTGCAGCTGTTTAGATCAACATGCCAAGTACCAGATCAGCAGCAGCTTTGTGGTTTTCAAGTGGCAAACATTTGAGCTTTCTCGCTTAAAAGTAGAAATTTGGCAGAAATAAAGTTTTCACTGAGCCAGATTTTGATGTAGGCCGGTAAAAACCAGTCCCTAGATCTACGCTTTGCTTTCTCCAGAGGGTCGGCACCCTGGGCTACTGAGAAATGTCTGTGCCTGGAAAATACACAATAGCAAGCCTTTAAATGTTTTTTATGCTTCTGAAAACACCGAGGATGTTTGGCATCAGAACCGCTTAGTTAAAATACATGAACTTGTTGAACTTGGACTGGAATGTCCTTCATAAAAGTTCTTAAAAACAAAGTTTGCTATATGTTAAACATTTCCTCAGTTTATGGATAGTTTTTAACATTTTTTCTCACCTTGCTCAGTTTTCTGGAGCCCAGTATATCCTCCATATTCCCTCATCTCCTGAAGTGGACACACAGCTCACCGCTGCACCTAGTGGTCAGGAAAAGTGTAACGCACCAGTGTTGACCAGAGTCCCAGAATCTCAATTTGCTGGTTTGTCCCAGCTGTTCTCAAACACCCTCCATCCTGCCCACAGGCAGCAGCAGTATCACGGCGGAGGGTTCATGTAAAATTCATAGCTAACAATGTCAGAAACATGTTGTTTAGCTCAGCCTGATTGACTTATCTGACACTCGATGGGAGAGTCTTAAACAAATATCACTGACGTTTGTCAGTCAGTGGTTTTAGGCCCGCCAAGCAGCTCTGTGTCATATTATAATCCTCCCAGTATCAGCACAGTCACACCAGTGTAAAATATCCACTTAACATGCCGTCCATCATGTTTATCTTCCTTCAGCTTTTTCTTCTCCGTCTGTCAGTCTGTCATGGTGGAAGCTGAAACGTTCCTTTAGAGTGTTACTTTTTTCTTCAAAGTCAAAGAAACAGCAAGTCAATGGATAGAAAGGTGAAATTAATCAGAGCCTTTCTTTAGAAAGTTGCCCTCTGTTCTGCCCGTCGACCACCATACCGTTTAATCAACCAAAACACAGAAGTCTGCTTTTACTCGTCTCACCTAAACGTGACCCAGTTCCACAACATTTTCACTTTTTGATTTCTATTCCAAGCATCAAAAAACATCCCTGGGCCCTTTTATGAGAACCATCAGCCAAGAGCAGAACGCTGATGCGTGCAAGCGCTGTCTCAGGAGCCAAAACTGAAGATCAGCTCGGTATAAAGAAAACACAGAACAGCCTCATCCTTCCTGCCCCCGAAGACGAGGAAATCTGGCATATCGAGACTTCTGCGACATCTTTCGCCTCCGGAGGGTGGAGGTGTGTTGCCAAGCCAAACCTGAGAGAGAACGCCGATGATGACAGAGCAAGCCGTTCAGATAATACATGCTTGTCAACAGTTTTTGACCTCATCCTATTACTGTCTGCTGACTTGTATCTGCTGGCAGATCAGTGCAGAAAATCACTTAGTAGTTTGAAAGAAAAACAAAAAATCAATTTTGGGATTTGACTTCAGATTCAGAATGACATTTCGTTGACAATTACAACAAATGAGATTACTGTTCATCTTCCCTGAAGTTACTACCGGAATATTGCCAGCAGTCGACGGCACAGACACGCGCCTCTTCAGAAGTGGACGACTTATAACACCAGTGAGATGTTCAAAATGTTAACGCAGAGATGAGAAGAGCTAATTAAAGGGATGTTTTAGTTTCCACAATATCTTCAGTCTCTGGTTCATTCAGGCTGTGAGAGCAACTGAATTTTATTAGGAGGACGAATGAAGTAGAGCAAAGTTTTTATCTTTTTAAGCTTTCAACCACTGTGACATGAAACATGTTGGATTTGGAAACATAGACAGTCTATATTGTTAATCATGAGGTAAGAATTCATATTATCTACAGGGAAGTGTTTCTCAAAGTGGGAGGCCAGAAGCTAACGCTGTTTGAGGGGACATGGCATGGAAACGTTTGGGAACTGCTGCTCTAGGAAATACATGCTGCTTCAGTAAGGCTAGCAGTACTAAGGAATAATATTCTTACTAAGGGGACATCAATTGTGTAACCATTTTGTCTTTGTTTTAAAGGGGCAGTATTTTGTAAAACTGACTTATTTGAGCTGTGCTTTGTGTTATAACGTTATTCCCTCATCAAAATAGCAGGAGGGTTGCCTTGATTCATTCATGTGTGTTTGAGAAATCCTTTAATTTCCCATGGCAACTATTCTGGGTTTGCTCTCAGTGAGTGACGTCTTTTCCACAGAGCTCCTCCAGCTTACAGTTCCCCTCTCTAAGCTGAGAGTGAGCTCCTCCAGACTAGCGGTGGACCTGCGCATCTCAGTGCAAATGCTGATAAGATCAATGTTAAATGGAGAAACGTTGATGTGATGACTTCCTGGAGTGTCAAAAAAAGCAGTAGCTTCAAATTTCTTTTAAGTCATATTTGATATATATATATGGCATTTTTATAACAACTGACCGTAGCTTAGTTGCCTGATTGTGCTATGAAGTGGCACTATGGAAACGACAATAACATAAATACTCCAGTTTTTTAAAAGAAAACCTGCTGCTGCTCATTCAGACCCACTCAACCAACCATTCAAAGTGCAAATCAGTGACTTTACTAAACAAAAGTTACTTTAGTACTGAGAAGGATGACTATCTCCACTGATAGTCTTCATGTTGACTGACCCTGACGCCACACATAACGCTGGAACAGGTCCTGCTACTTTGTGTATGTGTGACAGTCCCTTTTGTTGTCAACAAATGTGCATAAGTGTGTTTATTTGTGTGCACTTTTTTCACGACTGAAAGCATTGGTGGGTAATGGGCCTTAGAGAGCCAATTGTGCCGTCGACTGAATAACACAAGAAAATGGGGGTGTCTAGATTTTTGGGAAATGTGGGTTGTTGTTGTTCTTGTTGCGCCTTGGAGAAGACAGAAGAACTTGTTTGGACACGTGGCTCCCAAAGTCACAGCTTTGTCTGAAGGCTTAACACAAAGACCTGCTGGATCTCTGAGTTTATCTTTCAAAGCAAAATCTCAACAAGATATCTTCTCATCTTCTCACATGGCAGAGAAATTCTCTTGTTCATTCTATGCTTTCTTTACTTGAAAAATCAGTCATACAAGTTATTTTTTTTATTTATTTATTTTTTTTACGACCAACAACTCTTTTGGTGTTATCATTAGCGTTGTTTACAAAAAACATTAAAATGAGTGATGTAACTGGTGGCACCTTTTTTTGGAAAACTTTGAAATCCATTATTATGTTTNTATATATATATATATAAACACACACATACACATTTCCATCTCTCCCAGTTGTGAGACCTGTCCTCGGTGAAGTGGGGCCCGTTTTTCTGCCCCTCTCTCCACTAAAACATCAGTGCATGGTACCTTGCACTTGAAATTGCTTTTGTAAACAAAAACTGTCATCTTTTTCAAACACCGTCTCTTGTAAAGCCCCGCCCCCTCCCAGATGAAGTGAATGTTTGTGAAACATGTCAGTCGGCAGACTCTGTGGACGCTAAACCAGACCCGACCGCACGTTGAGTTTAAACTATCTGAGCCGGCAGCAATACATCCTGTGGTGACTGAAGCTTTAGCCGGCAGGCTCCTTTTGTGATTTTTCTTTTCTTTTCTTTTTCTTTTTTTATGTCCACCTCTGCCGTTCGCGGCGAGAAGGAAAAAAAACGAAACAATGCGAGATTGTGAAAATGTTTGCGGGTTTTCGATGGGTTCTGCCTCTCTCTGACGGCGGTGGCGTTTTTACAGTGTTCCCCTTTTTCTCTCCCTGCCCCCGTAAACGGGCGACGGCCATTAACGTTTTTCTTTTTTTTTTTTTTTTTTGCCAGGTGCTAGTACATTGTTGTACGCTAATCTTTCACTGCCCCAGCTGTTAACAGGAAGGGAAAAGCCCATCTACCTAAAAGCAGTCGAGAGACTTGAACACATTCCACGACATAAAGAGGAGAAGCTGGTGAGACTGAGATTATTTTTATTTTTTTTTTTGTGCGTTTTGAAAGTGGGCAGTCACGTTAATTACATGAAGGTTGAGTTTGGGTCAGGGTAGGGTTTTTTTGGGTTGTTTTTTTTTTAGCGGGAACACTTAGTCAGAGGCCCAAAGTTTTTCTGTTTTCTCCTCTTAAAAAGCACTAAAATGTTAAAAACCACAGAAAAAAAATCCTTTGCCTTGCCATCATAGCTATTTATTATTTCTGGACAAATGTACACCTTTTAATGTAAATAGTTCTCAGAAAGAGTTCTATGTCTATCACCAAATGTATTTATTAGATATCCTAAATATATAGATGAGTCTATAAAAAAAAATATATATATATATTTAGTCATAGCTTCTGTTCATTTTTGTGAGTTTTATGGAGAGTTTCCTACAGCGTAGTTGGTTTGCACAGCAAAGTCAATCCTTAGAATACTTAGAAAAGTCTCTTGTGCCTCGAGGCGTTTGTGTCTGTTGAATTTGGCACAGTTTCATCGTGGTTCGTTTTTTTTCTTTTTTTCTTTTTCCCTTGTGTTTAAAAGCCGTCCTGTCCAGTTAACGGTGTGGGGGACAGTGGAACAAAAACAAACAAAAAAAATTTAAATAACTTTGGAAAAATATGAATTAAAAAGTTTAAAAGCAATGGAGATGCACCAATCAGGGTTTTCCTGGTCGATTCTGGTTTACTGTGAGGTTTGACCTGCTGATTTTGCTTTGTTTTTTTTAATATATATTGTTTTTTTTACAGATTGCAACGCAAAGAAAAAAATAAATTGAAGTATTAGAGTTGGATTAAACACAAATTGAGGTAATTAAAGATTTCTCCCATTTGTCCCTAACTGGATGCTGGTCATTATGTCCATTTGGCGTTGCACCTTTGAAGATTTGGATGTTCTATACTTTTTTTTTTTAAATTGTATTTATTCTTCTTAGAAACAAAATGGCGCCCTCTGGCATTGGACTTTTTGTACCTAACTAGCGTCAGTTTGTACTCCCGTCAAAGCCATTTTGAACATTTTGTACATGCATTCAATAAATTTATCGCATGGCTCCTTTCTTCCTGTTTAGACCTTCGCATTTTAATTAACTTTATGCTTCTTTTTTTTTTACCGAATTGAAAAATGAAGCTCTAAATTTTCTATAGATTTAATTAATCATTCATAGCCATCTTTCATTTCTACTTCTTCAGACATTTAGCCTAAAAACATAATTTGACTTTGAAAGATATTTCAAATATTCAGATATTCCTAAATTATGATTCTGAATTTATTTATATGAAACATTTTGCTAAGTACGCTGTGTAAACATGGTGAAACTGTCAGGTTGAAATGGTGCACACATCAGGACAAACTGGTTTGTTTACAGCGCAAATTTAAAGTATAAAGGGGTCAAAGGGCATCGATTTGGTGCAAAATGGGGGTACAAGTTGACCTGCAGCCTCAAAAGTTCAAATGATTTTTATTAAACTCAACAAAAGTGCATGAAATCATTACGAGTTATTCCATATTTAGACCAAAAATAGTTGGATTTTAGTCAGGATTTGATCCTCTAGTCAATTCAGATTGAAGGAAAAGTCGGCAGGTTCCGATCTCCAGCCGACGGATCGGTGCATCTCTACTGGTAGAAATTTGGTGGCCAAATTCTAGGAGGCGATGATCTGACATCCCGTCCTCCCCCCTCCTCTCACTCACCTAGAACTCTCAACATGGCCTCTTGGCTCCGCTTGGCTCCGCGTGCCCCTGGCAGCGGTTCCGAATAGGCGCGTGCGGGGAGAGCCGGGGGGGTTCACAAATATCTGAATGTACACAGGCTGCAATGCAGCGTGGCGCTGAAGGAAGCTCCCCGCTGGCGCACGCTCCACTTGTAAAGCTCAGCTAAAGCATTAACATGGTACACCAATGACAAAAAAAATAACAAAAACCCTCTAAAATCTGAAAAACTTAGATTAGAATTGTTTGGTCTGTTTGTGTGGCATGCTGCTTATTTTTTGTCAAGTTTAAACTTTTTTTGTTGTTTGTTTCCAACGGGGAGGAACCGCGAAACGGCTACTACACAAAAACGGACTTAAGAGTAGGAGCGAGCGGACAGCTGTGTTTCACTGAAATGCCATCTGTTGGTTGATATATGTGTGTGTGTATTCGTCACTGTCTTCAGAGAGAATTTTATTTTGGGGTGGCAGAGGATGGGCAGCCAAGAAACGTTTCTGTTCCCCGTTTATGACTAGAACTGCCCCCACCTTCACTTCCACTCCACCTGTGAGTTTTCCGGATTCACCCTTTCATTTCCCAGCTACCGTGTGAGAGCATGACTCCCTCCGTGTCGGCTTGTGTGTGGTCGCTGCCCACACCCCCCAAAACGACCCTCTCCTCCGGTGCTCTCAGCATCCGCCTTAAGAAGCCGGTGTTGAATCTGTCGAAGAACAAGCCTACAGTCAGACCAGTCGTTTAAGCTTCAAGTCTCTTTCCCTCCATCCAAGATGGCTACCCATGCCTTAAAACGGTAACAAAAGTACGACCCGACACGAGTAAACCCACGCGCGAGCGTCTGTGTTATACAGAAATGGTCATTCCTTTCCTTTGTGGCGCTCTTTCGTGCATTACACACCGAAAACACACCGTGTGGTCGCTCCATGAACATCGCCCCCGACCCACTCTCTCCCCCCACCTCCACCGCCTTTCTCCTCAGGAAGGTCCGGTGTCTGTTTCTTGGGTAATAGGATGTTTTTTTTTCTGCACTTACTTTTTAAAAATTGGGCAATTTGAGCATTGTCTTCTAAACGAATCACTACGTTGCGTCAAGAGACGCCCTCTGACAATGAATTGTGGAGCAGCAGTTGTGATAATAAAGAATAAACTATTTGAAACCCTTGTTTACCCATCTGGCTCCGTGTCTCAGTCTGTCTGTCGTGTTCAGCCTTTAGACATGTTGCTGCAGGGATGAATCCCACCAGTTTAGTCAGAGGCTTATCTGTGCGCCAGAAAACAGCAGAAACAAGAAGAATAAGAATAGGAACAAGAATATGAATATGAAAGTCTGTTTAAAAAATCCCAAAACTGCAGATTTTCAAATTGATCAGTTTTGATTAAAATCACATATTCTTGCAAAAGTATTCTGCCCCCGTTTTATCACATTACAGCCACAAACATCTCTGTATTTTAGTGCATTTTCATGTAACAGACCAACCAAAGTAGAGCAAAACTATCATGTGGAAAGAAACTGACAGATTTCAAATGATAAAAATGTGAAATTTGTGACGTGCAGAAGTGTTCGCCATCTTTCTGCTCTGAAATGATCCAAATAAAACAAATCTTCATTAGAGAACATTCATGAATAAAAGGCAATTGAAAAATAAGATTTGATTATGATGAGGTAAAATGTATATACATATTTTTTTTGTATCCCATATCTCTTTTTTTCCTGTTGTCTTCTGATTTATCTGGGTAGTTTGCAACCCAGATTTCTTGACAGGCAAAATTCGGGCACTTTTAAATCCAGAAATGCTAATTTTCTTCCGTCATACACATAAAACTTTTCAAAGGGCTCTTTTACTTTATTTTTATTCCACAGGAAAAAAAAGCAGATTCTCTAGCACCGCTTAGTTTCTGCTGTCCCTGCAGCTTAGCATTAGCATGATCACTGAACAGATTGACAGTATCTGTAGTGTTGGTGTAGTGGCAGTGCCCTGAACTTTTACCCAGAAGGCCATGGTTCAATACCTTGCATTAACCTTTCCTGGATTTACCCACTGTGGGACAATAAGGGTATTTCTATTCTATGACCAACCTGTAGGTTTGTGTATTCAAAACGTTACCGACAGTGTAGTGTCAGCAGGTGTTTACTTGTGTGTCAGGGTCACTGCACTTCCTCTGCATGCCCTCATTTGTCAGATTAGTCAAACCTAGCAGCTTATCCACGACCTGGACACCTATTTTACTCTGACCTTAACCTCCCTGCACCACCTTGACCGATCATATATGGACTTACTCATGAGAGCTTGCACTAGCGCACTCGGCGTAGCGGAAAACACCCACCCAAACAAAACAACTCGACAAATGAATCATGCGATGGAAACGCCAAGCCCTGAGTAAGGACTGACCGGATTTGATCAGGTAATCGAGAGCAGACGATAATCCTGGCCACCCTGTGACCGTGCACAGAGTCATGGTGGTCAATATTTAAATGCAGCCGTGTGTTTTTTATCTGTGTTGCACATTATTTTCTGTTCTCACATTAATCATATTTAGCGATTGATGCTGACACTGATTGGGGTGAAATAAATCTTCTTAGATCTGTGGTCTCAAACTGTATTCCTTGGACCAGAGTCCTGTAACTTTTAGGCGAGGGCCCCGCCAGGAATTTTGGGCCCCATGACAAAAAAATTAAATTGGGCCCCCTGCTGTTCCAATTTCTTGAGTCTAGTTGACCAATAAAAAGCATCACAATTTTAAAGGATTGTAACTGCCTTGTTTTTTTTGGTCCAATACTGATATTAGCACAAGATTTACTGCTTATAAATTTTACATGCAACAGTATACAAATAGGTTGCTTACATTTTTTAAAATTAGTTTTAGCTTACTGAAAGGTCTGTCCCCACAAGCAACAGTCATAAGCAACGTGTAAAATATACATAAACCAATCCAGACTTCTCAAAAAATACTTTGTAGTTGTAGTTTTTTTTAATAAAAGTTACATACTGCAGCTTTAATTTCACTTCTAAAGGGATGGGTCAGGAATAGATATCTGTGATTTAAATGCAAACTAAGGTAGGACTTTCTGGACTGGCTTCACTTTTTTATTATCAATTTATAAAGATTGTTTGAATTTATGTCAGTAATAAATATATTGTTTCAATCATTCTTCTAAAGACAGTGTTCCTGTCATGACATGCTAACACTTCAATATCCCGATTGCAGACACAATATCCCACAATCACAAGTCTTGGATGACACCATAAGTTGTT
>NW_015115328.1:63159-65434 GCF_001443285.1 Poecilia latipinna
GGGCCCCCTGCTGGTCAGGGGCCCTTGGAATTGTCCTAACTTTTCCCCTTCTACCGCAGCCCTGGTCCTATGGCTCTGTCAGATTGCCAGTGTACATACATTCATCAAGACTCTGTTAACAGAAAGAGATCAGAACAAAATAATTCCTGAATCAGAATCAGAGTGTCTCCAGCAACAGCTACAAGTGCAAAACACGGACCAGTGTGGAACACACCAATTCAGGTTTTCTAGGACAATGGGCCATTTGTGGTTTTCATAGTGAAGACATGCTAATGACTGCATTTTTTTTGGTTTCACATGCAGCTTCACAAGATTTACCATCTAAAACTGTCGGAGCTAATCTGTACAGTATTAATATAATGCTGCCCTATGATGTCCGACATATTTAGGCAGCAGCTGTGGCTGCTGCCTAAATAACCAAAGCCCAAAGGAGCTCTGCCTTTGTGTTGTATCAGTCAGTGCAAATAAGGAACAAGTCTTCTTTTCTCTCAGAAATTGTAGCTGTAGTGACTAACTTATTTCCCAGCATTCCCAGCAGCGGGTGTCTCTGTTGGTTCTAGCCTCAAGGCTGAGTGGCCCAGCGCTTTACACAAACTAGATCCAAGCAGCAGAAGAAGGAAAACTGATAATCAAAGATAAACTATTTCATTAGTCATTCTGCCTCACACACATATCCCCACCTCCCCCCAGCCTCCCGCTCTCTTTAGTGGTGCTTTATGGGTAATGTCGAGTGACACATTTAAGCAGGAGCTGTCAACTCTGTGTATGTACTGCTGAGTGGCAGGACCACTGAACGCTGGCGACAGGCACACACACACACACACACACACACACACACACACACACATACAAAACCCTCCATTACTCTGGCACCCGAAGACTGCAGAGGCCTCGATCCAATTTGCTTCACATCCGGTGACTTTCAGAAGTATTCATACCTTTGAAACTTCTCCAGTTTTTTCCACAAATTTCTGTGTTTTTGCTGGGATTTATGTAACAGATGAACACAGAGCATAACCGAAGAGGAAGGAAAAGGACAGGAGATTTTCTTAAAATGAATGCATTTGTACGAGTTAGGGGGTATCAACCCCCTTTACTCTGATGCCCCCAAAAATATCCCCCATCACGTGCCTTTGTTGTGACCCAATCACAACTCAAAACCTAAATTTAAAAGATTGTTGTTCAGCAAGGCTGTCAAAAAAAAAAACAATCAATGGCAACTCTGGAGGAGCTGCAGAAATCCAAAAACGTATCGTGATACAATTTCGTATCAGTCGATATCGATAATTATTGATTAGGTTTTTGTTTTGTTTTTATCTGAAATACTGCCAAACCAGTGATATGACCACAGGTTTTACTCCACGCTATAGTTTTTTAAAATTGTTTTTAAGCAGTTGAGGCACGATGGTGAAACCTGAAACTGCTGCTGCGGACGTTACTTAACAGGTTGTTGCAAGGCAACCTAGCAGCAAGCTAAAAATGAAGAGAAATTGTATTGCAATCAGTCCAATCAAAGAAAATCAAAGTTTTAGAAAGTGCTAACCAAAGTAAAGAACTATATCTGTGAGGATACAGAACGCTTCATGACCCTTCTAATCCCAAAGAAAAACAAAGAGGTTTGTGTCTCTAACCTAAAAAAAAGTGAAAAAGATTTTTGCAGATGTACCTGTAGCTGACCTGACCTGGGCTGCTTTTTAAAAGCTACAGACATGCGCGTGTTCATGTGCATTCAGGAAACGCCTCCCGACGCCATCCCTCCATCTCTTTCTATGAAATGCACTTTCCTCCGCTGTCTGCGGGCCATGAAGCTGTCAGCAGCGCGACCAGTGGGCCAAATTTGTTGAGTAAAAAGGAGGAAAATCTGGAACGCCGAGCTCAGCGCTGTCAGAAAGCTCCTCTTCTTCACTGACGTTTGGATTTACACTTCTCATTTTCCTGAGTGACAAAGTACATAAACACATGCTTCAAGTGCAGGGGCTTGGCAGGGCTTTCTGTTCCAGCACACACACACACACACACACACACACACACACACACATCCACTCACACAGCCTTCAGTCTGTCTTTTTGGATGAATTTAAGGAAAGGGAGGGGAGATCTGACATCTCCTCTTTGATCCATCGAGCTCTCTTCTACGCTCTCTGTGCTGGTGATGCGATGAGTCAAGTCAGATGTGGAATTTATATATATATATATATATATATATATATATATATATATATATATATATATATATATATATAAAAATATTTATTTTTTTTTTGAGATTCATATA
>NW_015115328.1:68546-75871 GCF_001443285.1 Poecilia latipinna
GATGCGGTTAGTCAAGAGAGATATGTTTTATATATATATATATATATATATATATATATATATATATATATATATATATATATATATATAAAATTATTTATTATTATTTTGAGTGCCACATATATTCTCAATGGGGAGAGGGGAGTTAGCCGCAGGCTGTCTTTGTCCTATATAAGACTCCTCCAAGACACCCACTAAACTGAGCATGCACAGGAAGCGTCCCGGCCAGAGGAGCGCCAGCCAACCGCTGTCCTTCGCTGGCGTCTCGCCTCTGCCTGCTCGTTGGCGGGCGCTGACAGCTTGAATGATGAGGTGACACACACCTGTCAGCGCCGAGCCTGTCACGCCCCGACACACACATACACACACACACAAACACAGCAGCGAATCGCTTGCACATGTACAAACAAGGGAGGGGAAAAAAAGCAGGTGCGAGGAGCTGAGCACAAACATAGCTACATTTGACGCACAGGGGCGCTGTGCTGGATGGGGCGCCAAAAATAATGGCGGAAACAAAATGATTTCCAGTCGAGAATGTGCTGGGGCTCCGTTTTCTTCGTTTCCATTTAAATCGTGTTGATGACATGGAGCTAAAGATGGAGAAGCAGAAAAGAAAGTTCTCGGGGGCAAAAAAACAAAACAAAACAAACCCCGCAGAATATGTTGGAGGGATGAATAAAGCTTTTCAACGTTGACAGACAGTAGGTAAGTTTCGTCAGTCTATCAAGAGGAGGCTTGTAAATATTCAGGTTAGCTTAAGTTACTAAATGACGGGTCACTATCGTTTTGCAACTGTACCATTACAGGTATTTTTTAATGCTTTAACGTTTGTTACAGAAAAGACTTAGCTACACCCCAGCCCGTACAGTAGCGGGGTGTTTTACCCCATGAGTGGATTTATGTGTTTACACTGTGAGCACAGATTCATCTTTATTTGCTAGCTGGAGTATTCAGACGGAGCTTGCCGCAGTAACGATAAATCAGTCATGACTGTCATTGCGAGGACCCTGACAGCCACAAAATCACCTCAAAGTCTATTTACGAATGCCAGGAATGTGACTTGCTGCTCCGGCTGTATACTACATGCATAATAAAGCTGTCAAAGTTATAAACAGGGAAGCAAAGATCTAAAAAAAAAAAAGAAAGAAAGAGAGAAAAGGTTCAGCACATAAAGCTGGTGTAGTATCAGCTGTTGGTGTAGTGGTTAGCTCAAATGTCAGGCCAGTGTTGGCATTTTTTTTTGGTGGGGGGGGAGGGAAAGAGGATAGCAACCAATTTGATATATTGAATGTTGTTTGGTTAATCTGTGGTTAAAGGGCCAGCTCACCCAAAGCAAACACAGCTCTGAACTTTCTGAATAAAAGACGAGGCAAGCAGGAATTTATTTCTGCACATAAATATTTCAAACGATCCACAGGAAGATGACTGTACAAGCTAACCCTGTTCATTACCTCCCAGGCCAATTGCAGGTTTAGATGAGAAGTACACAGATCAGGCATTGCATTATGACCACATAGAGGTGAGGAATAGGACGCTGATTATCTCATTATCACAAAATATAGGTTGTGGTTTTGATGGACTCAAATTTTGCCTTAAAGACAAACAATCTAAGAATTGTTCCTGAGTTTCGTGTGTCTGGTTAGGTTCAGACATGGGTGGAATATTTTAGACATTTTGTCCTCAAAGTCGCTGTGACAGCAGCAGGAAAAGTGGGCAACACACGGATTTAAGCAAGTTTTAGAAAGGGTCAGTAAAGCTACAGTTGTGATGGTTTAGTGTTTACCAAAAAAAATGCAGGAAAACAGCAGTGGTAAACTGGTGATAGGTGAATGTCCAAAGCTGACTGATGAACTGTCTTGCTAAAACTGTGCCCTGGATTCCACAAACGAGCCACTGTAGCTAAAACTGCTGGCGGTTGTGATGCTGGTTCCAAGAGAAACTTATCAGGAAAGCTGTGTTTCCACCAACATTTTTTATGCACTTTTCTAAGTATCTTAAGCAAGAAGGTTGATGGAACCAGCAACATTTTTATATTTTCTCAATTGTAAGTGTAAAATCGTTTTCACACTTCCTTGATGTGTTTTTTTTTTTTTTTGGCTTTTCCTAAAAAGAGCTAATGCGCTAAAGAAGAGAGGAAACACATTTGCCGAGTAAGTAGCGAATTTTTCCCATTTCAAACTTCCAGCATGGAGGGGAGGACAGTCAGCCTGACGTAGCCAGTGAGAGGCACTCCAGGCTGGGATGGAAGTGGTGGAACCCTCCCATCCACCGGTGGGTCCTTGGGTGTGTTCACACTGCAGCCTGAAGTGACCCAGTTCTGATATTTTTGACGTAATGCGACCTGTATCCGATCTTTTCATGGCAGCGTGAACAGCACAGGTCAGATTCTTTTTCGAATGTGACCCATATCTGATACGTATCCGATTCAAATGCGACCTAACGTTCAGGTTTTTACTGGCATTGTGAATGGCCCGGCAAAAAAATCGGAATTGCCCAAAAATTGGAATTGGGTCACTTCAGGCGGCAGTGTGAAAGCACCCCTTGCCTCACCAGAAGGCACAAAACTCTGAAATATTTGGCTGTTTGTCTTTTAGACAAAATGAAATATGTGGGTTTATTTGAGTCCATCAAAACCACAACCTTGAGATTTTCCATTGCTGAGTCACCGCAGCTCCTGTGTGCTCACAACCCGCCCACATTCCCACATTCCTTTCCATATTCACACTCACAATAGTGAGTCAGTCTTCAAATGAAGATAGACCTAACTTGTCTAGAACCGGACCAGACGCCAACTAGTGAGACTTAACAATGGAGACGTGGCTCTAGATCAGGGGTCGTGTTAACGGAACATTTTCCGTATTTGTTTTAAATGATTGAAAAATTTGAAGCCCGTTGGTCATTTTGATAGGTTATAATTAACACCCTTGACAGGTGCACATGGGCAGACTTTATAGACTTTTATGTAAAGAGTTCATCTCAGAGGCAACTAAAATTGATCAATAAAAAATCCTTTCCTTTCTGAATACCATTTCATGGACACTGAACTAAATGCGTCTTTCTGACCGGAGCTGACAGCGTTATGGACCGGACGCTTTGGAGCGTCTGGTTCAGAAGCGTATTCCAAACCTTTGGTCGAAATGGCGCGTTTAATTCCAGTCTCCAGTACAGAACAGAAAAAGTTAAAGAGAATGCAACGTTGTGTTAATCCATAGCCTAAACAGAGGAGCCGGCAGTTTATCTTGAGGAAATAAATAAAGGTGCATTAGACTGTAACATGCACAATGCGCTGCACAACTAATACGAAGAATTAAACTTAACTCATCCTGCTGTTTTAACAAACAGAGCTGGAAGACGTTACCCTCCTGCGCCCAGAAGGAGAGCAGTGCTCTGGAGGAGCGCAGCAGACGTAACATCTGTCCATTTCAGGGAAGTGGAACCACACAAAAAATCCTCGTAAAAGCGCACACCTGGGCTGCGCACAGGGTAAAAAGCTCGCAGAGTTCAGTTGATCGGTTTGGATCAAACAGATCCTCACTGATGAATGAGTGCAGATTGCTCTGCAGATGCGACCAGGAAGAATTTGTGAGGCTGTGCATTCAGGCCCCACTGGGTGAAGTAATTTAAGAGGAGTCTTTAATTTAATTTATCATAAGATATTAGGGCCACAGTGATTTTTGTCACTACGGAGAAAAAGTTAGATGCATCATGCGTTCATCTGCTTGATGTGTGATGGGATCTGGATTCATGGTTCAACTAGGTGAATTTTAACTAAACCGCATAAAAATTCGGCTAAATAGCTGATGATAATATGATTATAGTTTGACAGGTAAAAATAGAACTGATTTTTTTATGCTGTCCTTTGACAGACAACAAAAATGTCTAGCGTGACCTCCACTCTAGATAACCTTTAACCAAACATAATGGAGACGTCCAAATAGTTGTCTTACGGTTACCAAAAGAAGATTGAAGTAACTTATTTGGTAATTGACTTCTACTATATGGAAATATAAGTGGAAGACATTCAAAACAACTGCTAACACAATCAGGGCAGAATGCCCAGGCTTGAAGGCAAATCCCAAGATGCTAAAGCTAGTCTCAAAACACTCCAAGGAAGAAACTTTTGTTTTTTAAGAAAAAAAAAAACATGAAAACCAAACTAGATCATGGACAAAGAGCAGGACTTTGGGAACAATATTTGTTGGACTGATGAGCCTAAAACTGAATTATCTGGACACCAAAGAATGGGACATGTTTGGCAAACCAAATAAGAAATGTGAATTATTGAGCTGAGTCACAGCCCATGTCTTCTACTGATTCACAATACCCTGAATGTGTAAGAAAACACCTCCCAGCTGAAACTGAGCAGTGGAGCAAACATTTGTAACACAGATGTCAGAGGTCTGAGGACGGTGCCTAGCAGAACACCTGTTATCTTGTAAATTACATCACAGGTATTTTATTTAATTTTATTTATTTTTTGCTACACCTACTAAGTAATTTTTAAAAGACTTCATAAGAGAACCAAATATTGATGTACTTCTTCAAAATCACCATCAGAACGTTTTCTTACTTTGGTAAAATCGGGTTTTTGCTCTTTTCTGATATCAGGAACCAACCCTAACCCTAACTGAAGACTGTCGTCCCTTTAAGGAATAGATGCCGTTCGTTACGCCTTCAAGACTTTCATTCCTTAATGTTTTACCACAGTGGTTAAACATACATGATTACATCACTGACAAAGTGGTTTTTGCTCAAAATAAAAGCGTCTTTGAGGAAAAGAAACATGACGTCTGAGTTCGCATGAGGTTTACTTCTCAGCACCGACGTGAGCAAGTCTTTCCAACACACACTCGTCAGCGTTCTCTGACAGAGTGCGGTGTGACAGAATGCCTTAATTATGGATTAATTGTGTCATTAGCAGGTTTCTGCTGTTGGCACCACATTGGGCCTGTCAAGGTTAATTACTGGAACATGTTTATTTGCTGTCAGCCGCTGCAGCAAGCCGTCACTCGCATGGAAACACAGACAAACACGCACATTCGCTCAAACAATTCACAGGACACCCGGCGTCCCTCAAGACCCCAACGTTTTCCACAAACCCGTTTTTGCTTTGCCACTTTAACACACCTTAAGTCAGCCACAGCCAGTCAACGACATGCAAAGTAGAAGAAACGCTGGTGGTTCAGGTTATTCTCTCCATGTGGTCATCGTGTACGTTCAACAGCTGTAACAATCTGATTAACTTTTAAAAACTTTAAAGGAAAAATATAGGTGGGAGTGGGGGTAGCTTAAAGACACACACTCCTGTTAGAATGTTTAGTAGAGATGTAACATAACCGTACACACTTTTGTACTGAAAATATGTGACATAGCCCTATCGGTTCAACCCAAACGTTGACATCTGCTTAATAAAAAAATGCATATACCTTTTACCAGGAGGAGAGTTGTGCAGCAGCTCCAGTCTGGTTCGTCCTTCGGAACAATTGACTGATGCTTGACAGTGGCGCCTTCCTCTGTTCAGACAATTATAAGCAAGTGTAGACATGATGGGAATGTCCAACCATCATAATAATGCTCTGGAAGGAGATTCATTCTGTGTCCCATAGAGGAACATATTTTTTTTTCTTTGGTCCAAAATGTGTAAATCAACCCCAGAAATATGTGGAAATATTGAAGCAACTTCTAAAGACATCAACCAGGAAGCAAAAGCTTGGGTCACAGATTGGTAGTACAAATGGACAATAAACCAAAGAGGATACAATGTGGCTTAAATTGGCAGTAGTATGTAAAACTGACATTTTTGAGCTTTGCATCATGCTATAATGTAATTACCTCATCACAAACATTCATGGAGTGTTGCCTTGTTTCTTTCATGCATGTTTGAGAAATCCTTTAACAGCCACGGCAACCGTTCAGCTATGCAAGTCGCCTGGATGGACATAGCTTCACCTTTGAGAGGCAGTTCCTCAGAGCTCCCGTCTCACAGAGCGGCCCTCTGCCACAAGTCGCCAACTCAGCTCCTTCAGACTAGCCAGCAGCAATTAGCAAACACCTGGGGGAACTGAACATCAGCTGAGCTCGTTATAGGAGCTAGCTCTCAATGAAACACTGGTAAAAACGTTGTTAAAGGATTAATAGAGGAGCCATGTTGTGATGACGTCCTGAAGGTGGAGTTTCAAAAAGAGCAAGAGATTTTAAAGTGACAGCGACACAATTTCAAGACAAATTTCTTTTAAGTCATGTTTGATACAGTATATAAAGCATTTTTTAAACATCTGAAGGTAACAGTCATTTGATTATGCTATAAAATGGCACCATGTGCCTGGAAAACACATAATACTGTCCCTTTGAGGACAACAAAGTCAATCTGAAAAGTCGTGCTCCAGGAACACCTGTGGAGCTATTTTAAGAGACTACTTTTAATTACCTTTTTCATATTATTTACAAAGTTATTACTGTAGGTTATACAGGGATGTTTTACCCTTTTAATTGTTTTTGTAAATCAATAGAGATCAACAAAATTTGGCCCTCTTTGACAGAGAGAGAGAAATATGAAAAGATTTTAGTAGAGCTGAGGGTTAGATCCAAGAAGATGAAAAGAAAAGAAAAAAGCTGATAAAAAAGCAAGCAAGCTGGGCTCTTTTGATTGATTACAGCTGTAATCTGCTCACTAAGTCATCTCCTGACATTTCTCTCTCTCTCTCTCTCTAACAGACTCTGCGTCCATTAAAGCCCAGTCAGGAAGACACAAACCATTTATCAGCCTGTCAGCTCTTGCTGCCGGTGTTTTTTCAGACAGTTAGGATTTACTCAGACTGTGGAGAGCTGGCGCTGCTCTCTGATAGGCCGTCATATAATCTGCACCACACAAAGGTCAGCATGACCCTCAGAATAAATAGTTATTTATTTATTTATTTATTTATTTAGATGGGTGGATGGATGGATGGATGGATGGATGGATGGATGGATGGATGGATGGATGGATGGATGGATGTGTAAAAACATGATATGAAATAGTTTTGGGTTTCTGTTTGGATGAGCTCACATATTCACGTCTCTGCTGCCTAAAGCAGAAGCTGCTGATCTGTGGGACTCCTCTGTTCAACCTGCTTTTAAATGTGGACTGATGGCTCCATCTAGTGCACAAGCATGTAGTCTGCTTTTTCTCATCAGGCATGCTGTAAAAACAAACAAAATATTAATAAAAAAATTAATTGTCCGAATACACACATAGTATAAAAAAAAGCATTAGAAGATGAACACGGGTTATGTTTGAGAAGAACTCAGTGGATCAGTGGTGGAAAGTAACGAAGTACAAGTACTTC